>NW_015505226.1:2938154-2972849 GCF_001515645.1 Sinocyclocheilus grahami
GGGATTTGTGATATCACAAATATCGACGAATGGGACGAGACTTGGTTGAGCTGCACTAGAGGAGGCAACGAGTGTTATCACTATGTCGGAGACACGCTAGCTTTCCCAAGACAGACGAACTTAGAGTGGTTACAATCATCCGGGTTTAAATCGCGCTCAAATTGATTTGATTTTGACTCAGTATTTACACTGAAGCTCGCAGTCGGCTATGGTAAGGGGCAAGACATTTCCCGACCAGGCGCCGAGTGGTGCCAATCACAACACACACTGGCCCAGCTAACCAATCACAGCACGTTTCATATTTCAGAAGGCGGGCCTTCATTTGATACAGGAACTATTTGAGCCGTTCATGCCAGACTGGGGAGAGAGGTGTTGTAATAATGTAAAATATGTGAAAAAATAATGTGTTTTTCGAACAACCTAGTATGAGAGCCTGTTCTAGTACACCCTCAAAACAAAATCAAGACTTTGTAAAAGAGCATAATAGGACCCCTTTAAGAATTTTTACCATGGTATGCTTGTTGCATGAGTTTCTTGGTGTGCGCTCATTTGTTTTGATCTCTCTCACACACAGACAGGCTGCACAAGCCTCAACTGACATGACCTTATTACTGTTAATACATTATCAGTTGCTGTTTATGCTAAATGTCATAAAATTAAATTCATTCTCGCAGAAGTTTCATGCTTTCCTAGTTGTTTTTTGTTATTGATCTTTTAATCAGGCTATACTTGTCCATGTTGGTAAAGACAAAAAATATAATTTCATATAATTGGATCAACCTAATAATTTGAGTTACACTTTTACACTTTACAGATCAAGTAAAATATTTTTAATATGTATACATGCCAATTTATAATATGCATTTCCATACATGATGAATTACTGCTGCCATGTTCACTAAAAATGTACACTAACATTTATTCTTTAGTAAAATTACATTTACCCCCTGCCTTTTGTGTGTAGTAATAGCTCAACATAAACTGTGCCAAAAAAAAATCTATGAAGGATTAGGAGTGACATTTAAAATAAAATGAAGCATTAAGTTTAAATGAAACTACTTTTTAAATGGACAAAGTAATAGACATATTTAAAAGTGTTTATTTAATTCATGTTTTAAAATGCAGAAAGAAATTAAGTGGGAAAATAAATTGAAATGAAAACTATTTAATTAGCGTTTTAAAATGTAGTTAAATAACAAGTTAAAAGTAATTTTTAATACACATTGTAAACTGGATTTTGCCAGTTGCTTTCTTTGAAGTTTTATCAAATGCTTTTTCTTATCCATTTGTTAATTGAGTAAAAAATTGCATTGGTCATTTAGTAGGGACAACCAATCAGCTTTCAACTCAATTTTAAAAGCCACCCAAAGTACATGTTAGATGGACTGTCAATGGACAGTAAGATATACCTACATATATATATATATATATATATATACTAATGTTTATTAAAGCAGGAATTTATACCATGTGTCGATTTTTTTTATTATGCAATTAAGAGAGTATTGCAAGGAAAGACGTCGCCAATGCAGCTATGTTTATACTGTACTTTACACAGATAGTATGCATTTCAAAATAGGCAATGCTTTGTGAATTAGCTTCAAAGTTTAGTTTTGTAATCCTTATATTTAGATGTTTCATCTTCTAAGATGGGTGTCACTTCTAAAAATGGAAATTGGTTGCTTAATCTGACAGTATGATTGCACAAATTTATTGCAATTTATCTGGTTGGAACAGGTTGGATAAATGTAAAGGTTGATAAAGAACTCATCACATACAGTGAGGCAATTTTAATGACAATAGGCTTATGAAAGTTAGCATTATTCATCATGAGCCTTGACTGACAAATTAAGTTCCATGTAAATGAAAGAAACTGACTCACTTATGAGTAATTCATAAGAGACAGAGAATTTGAACAAAGAGCTGAGACTTACTTAAAGGCCAACAGGGCGTGTGGTAATGTGGCCTGTAATAAGAGCCCTGATCCATTTGATACACATCTACAGGGTATTGACTACAGCAGGGCGGCCCGCGGGACGCGCAGGGGTGCGGAGGCATGCAGTAGCTGTGAGGCGCGAACGCATTTGGGATAGAGTGTAGTGAACGCGGCTGTTCTAGACTTCCCTCTCCCAGACTGTGCCTATCTGGAGAGCAAGCGTAGCTGGAATTACCAGAATAACTGCAGTAATTTCCAGACACTAAGCAAGAGGAGAGGTTGCCACTAAGGTATTCCACCGAACCGCTGCCCACGGAACTTGAGTGGAGCAGGTTCCCGTTGTGCGGCTCTAGGGTGCTCAGACATGCTTCCGTCTGACTAGGAAAAGGTGTCTGGGGACTGTAGCCAGAGGGTAGACCTAGCGGGGGCTGGTACGGGCTGTAGCTGGTCTGTGTGGATCTGTAGTTGGTCTTTTTGTCTCTGCAGATATCTGTGAAGTCAGTCTGTGCACTCAAAGAGGACTCATTTCCAGACATGCAACAGTCGGCATGAGAGAGTTGGGAATCGGTGGAGTTTGAGACACAGATGGAGTCCTCAGTAATGACTTTCTCCATAGCCTCGTCGTTCTCTTCTGGAAAATTGAGGGATTGTAAACTGTGGTGGCCAAATGGAGAAATATATCTAGAAAATGAGGGGAGGGGGAGAGTTCTTGAGTACTCTTACAGTATGTGGAAAGATTTACATTTGAAAATTAACAAGACCAAAAAACATATCCTAAAAAATTACTGTAGCTAGCAGATTTCTTAATATTTATTGAAACAGCCGTTTAAGCCAAAAAAAACCTTTAGGCATTTTTAAAAACAACTGGTGCCAGAATAAGCCTGTCAGACCAAAATGTTTGAATAAACAGGGCAATAAATGAAGACACTGCCAGCATGAGTTTGGGAAAGAGCTGTGTTGTTGCTATATTTATATTCCTGGGTCATTTATGTGTGGTTTAATACCTTTCAAACTTAGCTTGCATTTTTATATATTCATTGTATTAAAGTATCTGTAAGTTGACAGTGTATCTTTTTTTCTTATCACTATTAGATTAGAAACATTTTAACTGCAATTGTCACAGTAAATATGATTTTTAAATATGTAAAATAAATGATTAAAATTAAAATGTAAAGACATTTCATGACAATACAAATATATTTGTTAATCTGTTAATTTTCTTTTGAAGGCATTACAATAAAGAAAACAGAATAAAACAATATTAACAACATCTATAAATTATTTTTTAAATTACAGTTAAAATATCTTTTTGTTTGAGCCTTGTATTAAGAAACCTGCAAGCTCCGGAAGTATGTGTTATGTGTTTTCAAAACTACGTTTAAAAAAAAAAACATTCTTCATCTAAAGGGCATAAATACAACAATACAAGAATAGGAAACAATAATTCTATGTTTAAAACGTTAAATATACAGGGTCCAAAACTAACACTGGGAAGTTGTCAAATGCTAGTAAAAACTGGTTTTGCTAAGCAAATTAAATTTGGTCTGCCGCAAACTGGTTTTGGAAAAAATAAATAAAAAATTATATATATATAATTGAACAAACATACACCATATCAGGGGTGTCAATTAATTTAATTCCTGAAGGGCCGGAGCCCTGCAGAGTTTAGATGCAACCCTAATTAAACACACCTGAACCAACTAATCAAGTCCTTCGGTCTTATTTGAAAACTACATGGTATGTGTGTTGGAGCAGGGTTGGAACGAAACTCTGCAGGGCTCCGGGCCTCCAGGAATTGAGTTTTACACCCCTGCACTATATGGACAAAAGTATTGGGAAACCTGACCATTACACCACCAGGGACTTTAAAAACATTGCATTCTACATACATATTAATATGTGTGCAATGGGGGGCATCTACATAACAGCTTCCATTCTTCTGGGAAGGCTTTCCACAAGATTTTGAAGTGTTTCAATTAAATTTTCCAATTCGTCCCATTCATAGAGCATTTGTGAGGTCAGGCACTGATGTGGGATGAGAAAGCCTGGCTCTAAACTCCATTCCAGTTGATCCCAACGGTATTCGATGGGATTAGGACTCTGTGTGGGCCAGTCAAGTTCTTCCAAGCCAAAATCATCCAACCACTGACCTCATCAACTCAACTATGAAATGAGTACAGTGTTGGTGACTTTCATGCACCACGCGCCTCAGCATTCGATGACCGCGCTCTGTGGCTTCACGCAGTCTTCTGCTTCATGGCAGCTGTTCCTAAATGCTTCCGATTTAAAATAATACCATTTACAGTTGACCGTCGGATATCTAGCAGGGATGAAATTTCACCAACGGATTTATCACAACTTAAATTCACTGTGCTCTTCAGAATGACCCATTTTTTTCACAAATATTTGTATGCAGAATGGGTGCTTGATTTTAATGCACTGGGGCAATGGGTCTGATTGAAACAGCTGAATACAATAATTATGAATTGTGTTCCAATACTGTTGTCCATATAGAGTACCTTAATGACTTTTCTGTTATTATTAGATGTATATTTTACCTATATTGCAAGCACTGCGAAGAAGGCATCATTCTTGTGCCTAATACAAAAAAGCTGCAGCCATTCCATATCCCCAGTCAGCACACAAATCTGTAATGAATTATTAAGATATGAACACAAGTAACCTCGAATGATGATCACACCCTGTTAAATAAAACTGCATTTGAGAAAAACGAGCAACCTTTGGCTACTGAATACAGAAACCCACAATTCTGCTAAGGGGATTTTTTTTCTCTCTAGCTTTTTCTCTGAACTTACAGTATGAAATTGAGTGCACTTTACACCATCAGCGGAAAACACCTCTGTGGAAACCAAAGTGAGACATGGGAAATCACAGGTAACTAATCCATCAATATCAAATGCACAAACGGGGCAGATACTAATGCCTTTTATTGGCATAACACTGAAAACCTAAAAAAATACATAATACAATAATCTCTTCATTGACTAGAACACTTAAGAATATAGTGACACAGCTGAAATGCAAAGTTAAATCATGTAATTCTCCTTTATGAATAGTTGTACAGTAGATAATTAATTGATGTTTAATTAAAACGTATGAATGAAAGTATTAAATTATACTGTACTGCCATAAAATTTAAGCACCAGTAAACAGTTTCCGTCAAAATACTGTAATTACTGTATCATAATACATTAAATAGGATATTCTAGTAGACATTTATTTTATTAACAATAACAATAGTACTTTTTAAACCGTATTTTGTAAACATTTCGTCCAAATTCGCAACGTGTCTAGTTCACGCTTTAAAACTATCACTGCCGCGGGGCTACATAACATACAATACTCGGCTAAAAAATATCTCACTATTCGCTCTACCTTTGTACCATATTACTTTACAGGTAACACCTCCCAAAACTAATAAAAGCTAAATACAATATAACAAAGACAACACATATATAAAACTCCCACCCAGCTCTCATGACTTATTCGACAAATTAGACGTCAAACGTTGTCCGTGACAAACTGCTCGCTGACGTGACATAAACCACATAAAACACGTACATACCTGTAGGCTGATCAGCAGATTTAGTCGCGTGAATTATTTAATTTCGAATACTTTAATATCAGTGTACAATATCATGATCGCACGAGCTGTAGCAGTCGAAGTATACTGTTTGGAAGTTTTTCAACACCTGCCTATTCACACCGCATATTCCGCCCACTTCCCAGAACATCCTCGACTCAGAGCGGTTGTTTATCTGCCTTCGACAAAACGTGATTCTTAAGAGCAGATTATTTTCAATTATTCTAAAGAACCGAGTCGTGTTTGTACATTACTTGACAGTAAAAGGGTGAACAATTACTCGCAAGAATACTGAAAATAAATAGGTAACACTTTACAATAAGGTTCATTAGTTAACTACATTAGTTAACATGAACTAACAATGAACTGCACTTATACAGCGTTTATTAATCTTTGTTAATGTTAATTTCAACATTTACTAATACATTGTTAAAATCTTGTTAACATTAGTTAATGCACTGTGAACTAACATGAACTAATAATGAACATCTGTATTTTTATTAACTAACGTTAGTGAAGATTAGTAAATACAGTAACAAATGTATTGCTCATGGTTAGTTCATGTTAGTTTTTTACATTAACTAATGATTAACTAATGAACCTTATTGTAAAGTGTTACCAATAAATAATATATAACTAAAAATAACGAATAATATATTAGTTAGTATTACGGACAATAATATTATATGAACAATAAAAACAGCATTTAACACACATACAGATATGCAGAAATTTCACTAAAAATTACAATAAATTGCAGCACAAGAAAATCTGGGAACGTTTTTGAGTCATATTGGTTCTTCGAATAGTAAGGACCAAATGAACAGCAGTTCTGATAAAATGACAAACCATGGGACCAAAAAACATGATTTACTCTAGCACTATATTACTGTGGTTTAAAACAAGGATAAACAACTCAATGCATCACTCACCATAGTTCTTTGGAGGTTACTTTTTTATTAGTATTTAAATATGGCCAATGAGACTTTACAAAAACATAACTTATCATGGACAGCTAATAACTTTCACATTATCTTAGACATCTGTGGTTTGGTTTTTAGTGCTATGCATTTCTGAGTAAAACTGACATCCGAGATCTGACACTGAACAGCTTTTACATCTTTATATGTGGTTCTGATTTTTAACAGTTTGTAAAATAGATGTTGCATCTCAGTGTTTTTTTTTTCTTCTCAATTACACATTACATGATTTTTCATCATTAAATCATGTAGAAAAAAGTTTTTACTCACTCTAACCATGCAGATAAGTGCATAAACAAAGTAAATGCATCAGTGTTTACTGTAAAATCTTTCCAGAGTGTGACACCACCACTGTTGTTGTTTCTCTTTAAATAGAAAGCAGTGTTTCATTATTTGATCCACAGTATGACAAACCTCTTACCGTCATTTAGCCGTAACTGGATATACAGGGACAGACCAGTTTATTTCAAACCCTAAATAGATACTAAATGTGAGTGCGAATAAACCGAAGGCAAACTGATTTGATCAGTCACTTCTCAGGAATTTAGGAGGAGCTTTGTCAAGTTAACCTAATTACATATTTAGACACACTGACTTTCCTTTGGTTAGCAAAGCAAGACTCCAGCCACTTTTTCTTTACAAGCAGGGTCTGAGGGTACTGATGCAATAGATCTCGCAGTTCCTGAAAGAGAAGAATAATGCATAGCATATTGCTGTTAATAAATCTAGCCAAAATAGAAATATTAATAAATATTAGTATTAGGCAAATTAAAACCTCTTTAAAAAGTTAGTTTTGCTTGTACTACCTGTGCATGGACAGGACTTTCCACCTCTCCTACGATATGAGTGACATGTGAGTTCATGAGATCCTCCTCATCACCGTCATATGTGCAGTAACGTTAAAGAGTAAACTATTAGCTCAATTCAACACCAACAAGCTTTCTTATCAATAAATGTGATAAAGTTAGACATGTTGGTGTAGTATAGTTGTTTGTTGGCTTTGTTGAAGGTTCACCATTGTTTTTGTTTTTTGTTTGCATAGGAACATTTGGGTAAAGATGGAATGTGAAAGGATATGCGATAAGGTAGTGGGTGAGCTGCTTCTTCTCTGTAGCAGCTATGTTGTAGAAATATACATAAACATCTCTCATGAAATCAGCCAGTCCTGGTGCGCCTTGACCTTGATGTGACATAGTGGAGAGTTTTGGTGACTTTGTAAGGTTTTCACTGTTACCAAGGGGACTGGAGGAGTGTAGGGAGTCTAGGGACCCAGATGGCGAGGATGCTGCTGGGTCTGAGGCTGAGTGTGTGAGGTTGATGGAGTAGTTGTGCATGTGGGGGAAGAAACTGTAAAAGAGTGTGATGTGGCTCGTTTATAATAGTAGCTGAAAAACAAGTCAAGGATAACAAAAGATACTCACTGCTGTTTCTAAAGGCTCAATATAATTTAAACAAAATCGAAAGCAAAATCAGGAAAAAACAAAGTTTGTTTAGAGTTCGTTTTGGGAGTTCAAAACAGACTAATGGTAGTTCGAAGGTGGTAATAGAATAGAACATAGCAAGATTTTCTGGAAATAAACTATGGCAATTACGTAACAGGTAGCTGTGCTCTAGGGGTCCCCCTTTTGTGGCATGAAAATCTTCTCTGGTTTATTTCTTCTGTTCAGTCTGTCGAGGTCAGGTAAAAACATCAACACACTGGAGAGCTGCTTCGTAGTACAATTGAAGTTGTAATTCTAATTGAAAGTGACGCTAACATTATTTTTTCAGGTTTAATACTGTAAAGCTGCTTGCTTTAAAGCAATCAATTTTATTTAGTGCTATATAAAAAAATGTGACGAGATTTGACTGGAGGGCCAAACTGTAGAGCTTGTGCAAACATATCCACATCACTATTATTAGATGCTTTCTTCACTGCTGTTTGCCCATCACTGTCCTTTTTGTTGTGTTTATTTTGTTATTGAGCTGTTTTTACTAGCATGCAGTTTCTAAAAAAATTTGAATAATCTTTTCAGTTATTTTCGGGTATGATACATAAATATGGAGATGCCTTTGGTAGCCAGGTGCTTGCGAATTAGTCTCTCTGTACCATACCAGCTGAAGCCTTTAGTGGAGTGACCAATCCGAGGCAGATGGACACTTGCTATTGAAAAACAAAAAATACAGAAAATGTTAACTAAAAAGCCATTTACACTAAAGAGCCATTTACAAAGAACATGTTTGTTCAAAGCTGAAGTGCTTTTAAGTAGAGCGCAGAGTTTTTAGAATGGTGCTGTCATGTATGAGACTCAAATGCAATGGACAAATACATCCGCCCAGTGCATGTTTACACAGACTGTGTTTGAATTCGATTACGCTGCTTTTCCATAGTTTTTCATAAAGCATGATCAGCCATTTAAAATGACAGCTGTTACATACATTGAGTGAACTTAGGTTTTAGTACAGGTTTGCAGCACAGATGTGCACTTCAGTGGTAGCTGTTATACTCATCTACAGTGGGTATAGAAAAGACCCCCCCCCCCCTCTTTTAAATAATCACATTTTGTTGCTTTGAAGCCTGAAATGATGAAAACAGTTTTTGTTTTATCCAGCTGTATTTACTCAGTACAACTTGTAACATCCAAGTGAAAAATATAACATCAACATGTCAGAAAAAAATAAATAAAAAAACAATCACTGAGTTGGAAAGAGGATCACCCCCCTTTTGCTTTAAATACAGCCTTTAGTCGGTTGGGATTTGTCTCTACTAACTTTGCACATCTAGACTTTGCAATATTTGCCCACTCTTTACAGAACTGCTCAGGTTCAATTAAATTTGATGGTGACCGTTTGTGGACTGCAGTCTTCAAGTCATTCCACGGATTTTCAATGGGGTTTAAGTCTGGGCTCTGACTAGGCCATGCAGGGACATTCACCTTTTTCTCCTTCAACCACTGTGTGGTCAGTTTTGCTGTGTGCTTTGGGTCAATGTCATGTTGGAAGGCAAACCTTCTTCTCATTGATTTTCTGGCAGAGGACAGCAGATTTTCCTCAAGAATTTGACAGTATTTTTCCTCATCCATATTTTCTTCTATCCTGACAAGTGCTCCAGTCCCTGCTGCAGAGAAACACCCTCATAACAGGATATTATGACCTCCATGCTTTACTGGAGGAATGCTGTTATTTGGATGGTGAACTGTATTAGATTTCCGACAGGCGTTTGGTGTTGAGGCCAAATAGTGCAATTTTAGTCTCATCTGCCTCAAAATCTTCAAGGTGCATTTTGGCAAAGCTCAGTCGTGACTGCATGTGGTCTTTCTTGAGGATTGTTTTTTTACCAAATACCTTCCACTTCTCAATAATAGACTTCACTGTGCTTCTAGGCATTGATAAAGCCTTTGAATTTTTTTTGTATCCATCTCCTGACTTGTGCCAGTCCACAACTTTATCCTGGAGATCTTTTGACAGTGCCTTGCCACCCATAGTTGATTGTTTGCTTCAGTTGCACTACCAAGAACTGAAATGCTCCAGGAAAGCTATTTTCATGCTGAGCTAATCTGTCGGGTCTCGCGCCTGATCACCTGTCTCTGTGTTTGTGTGTTGTGCGTGAGTTGTTTTGACAGCTCGCCACGTGAGCATGTCAGCATGATCGTTGTCCCCGCCCTCCGTGTTTCACACCTGGGTCTGGTCATCTCATTAGCTCCCCCTTATAGCTCCTCGTGTTTCTCTGGATGTTGTCAGTTCGTTGTGATTCTTTCCCGTGCTCTGACTGTCCTAGTATTATCGCTCACCAGTTCTGTCTTGTCTCGTCCAGGCTCCAGTGCTCGTAGCAGTCTGTTTTGTGTCCCGCACCTCTCTGTGCGTTCAGGAACCGTGGGCTACCTCCGGCATCCGCCTAACCTGGGACTCCGCGGTCTCGTTGTTGGGCTTCTCAGCCTCTCGCTCGGATAACGGGCTGCCCCTCCGGCTCCGTCTCCTCTGCCGCTGTTGCGGCTTGTTCCAGCCACTGCCCTCCACCCAGTCGTCAAGTCATTCCACGGATTTTCAATGGGGTTTAAGTCTGGGCTCTGACTAGGCCATGCAGGGACATTCACCTTTTTCTCCTTCAACCACTGTGTGGTCAGTTTTGCTGTGTGCTTTGGGTCAATGTCATGTTGGAAGGCAAACCTTCTTCTCATTGATTTTCTGGCAGAGGACAGCAGATTTTCCTCAAGAATTTGACAGTATTTTTCCTCATCCATATTTTCTTCTATCCTGACAAGTGCTCCAGTCCCTGCTGCAGAGAAACACCCTCATAACAGGATATTATGACCTCCATGCTTTACTGGAGGAATGCTGTTATTTGGATGGTGAACTGTATTAGATTTCCGACAGGCGTTTGGTGTTGAGGCCAAATAGTGCAATTTTAGTCTCATCTGCCTCAAAATCTTCAAGGTGCATTTTGGCAAAGCTCAGTCGTGACTGCATGTGGTCTTTCTTGAGGATTGTTTTTTTACCAAATACCTTCCACTTCTCAATAATAGACTTCACTGTGCTTCTAGGCATTGATAAAGCCTTTGAATTTTTTTTGGATAATCATAGACGGAAAGGATCCGAGTCGCGTTCGCTACAACTCTTCCCTGCGGACAAAAGCCTTCAATTCTCGCGTTATGAACTACATTCTCCAGAGAGCACTGGCTGAGCGACCGGATGGCGACCCCCACTTTCTCTGCCCACTGTGGTGACGCGGCGGTGTCAGAGTTCACAGAGTCTGTAATGGCCGATCTGAGTGACGTGTAATCTGACCAATTGGAGCCCAGAACTGACCGCAGATCTCTATAACATCAGAAGGACTGAATGCGCGCTGGCATGACATGGAGAGCCTGTGAGCCGCTGACGCGCTGGATTCCGTTACCTGGGCAGAACGCGAATATCTCACCGATGGAAGCACGCAGAAACCTGACAATGGTCTTGTGGCTATTTGTGGCTGTTTGCGGCTAACTGAAGCAGTGCTACGAGTAGAAATGTTACACAATAAAAAGTTCCGTTTTTTTTTGTTTTTTTTCATCGCAATTCAATTGAAGACAATTCGATCTATGATTGTCACACAATAAAATAATCTACATCGTGAAATTCCTGAGAATGAGAGCTTTCTTGTGATATATGACTAGACTTTATTGTAAAAAATATATCAAATACACATTCTTCGTAAAAAAAGTTAGTGTGTCAGATTGGTCGAGACGCTACACTGCTGCAAGCAAGTACAGGAACTTGCTACTGCCAATACATACGCCGATACAGTGCTGTGAGCAAGACATACTGCTATTGAACAAATGGCTTATAAAATAACCCGTAGCAGATCTATACAGGTGGAGCTGGGTGTAGCGAATCAGCTCATGGGGAAATATGAATAATTAACCATAACTAGTTATAATTAACTATTCATATTTTAGATCCACTGTAGATATTTAGCTGAAGGTGGAGGGTTTCAGAGGAACTCTGAAAGCACTCTGTGAAATGCTCTAGTGAATGCTAACCAACCATTTAAATGTAAAGCAGCAAGCTCATTGGCTGCGTATGCAACATGACCAAATCAGCTTGTGCCAAGTAGTTTAACTCAATGAATATCATCAGTTTGCATTAAGGACCCATCAGCCTGCTCTATCTAGAGTGTCATGACAGAACTTGGTATTTCTTTTGAACACTAAAATTTAGTGTTTAAGTTAGTAATATATTTAGACAATATAGTACAGAATTGTGCTACAATCTGCTAATAACATGAAAATTGTTATCGGTTTATCTGTATTTGCCAGAATTTTAATAACAGTGCATTCCAATTCTGTATCCCTAAACCACAGAAAAGTAATTTTGCAATAAAACAAGATCATAAATGTCTATAATCACCCCAGTTTAGAGCAGAAACAAATCAGCATAGTTCATTATTATGTGAGAGGCATTTTGGTTTACAGTAAGCTGTTCTACCTCAAAAGTAAATACTAGCTTTATAGCTCGGATACCACAAACTTTGCGAAATCCCCAACTCTTAAACTTCACATTAATGGGTATTAAGTCAAAGCTATACGTTTGATGAACAATTAGCTTGCATGCAACATAATGAGCTGTGAACTGGATATTGATTTTAGTGTGGAATATTTGTTTTGACAGCATGAGTTAGACCTGTCTCAGCAAACAGGAAAGGTTTGTTACCTTCCATGACGCCAGCCAACTCGTACTGCTTCTTCGGCTCGTCTGATCTGAGCTCCAGTGCGGTAAACAATCCTCCTCGGTCCCAGTGTCCAGAGTCATCTACACCAAATACACACATACACAACACATCATGCCAAATTAGCATAAAGCTGAGATTGTTATAAAAAGGCCCCATATCTGTTAACATGTTGTGCAGAATAATCATTACGTTGACAGTGGCCTTCTGACAGCGAGACATGTCTGTTACAGGCGAATTTTGTCACACCGTTGTTTTGTTACAATTTTTAAGAGACGTACCAACACAGGGCATCCCCCTCGATCAACCTGAGGGTGAGTTACATCACCCAGCACATAGCGAATGGCTGTGTGATCCGAATCAGTGGAGCTCCAGCTGACATCATCATCATCTTCATCAGGCTCTATATCCTCACCCTCACTGTCGACTCGCGGCAAGCACAGCGATTTGTAGCCACATGATTCCCACCATGCCATCCTGCCATTGAAGGACACACATACAAACAAGGCTATAAAATAGACATCCACAGGAACATACAAATGGCCTTCTGACAGCGAGACATGTCTGTTACAGGCGAATTTTGTCACACCGTTGTTTTTAACAATTTTTAAGAGACGTACCAACACAGGTGTAGGGTAAACAGTGATAATTTAATAATTTAGCTCAAAGGGAATCATTTAAGATTTTAAAGGGAACTCCACCATTCCAGCACATAGCGAATGGCTGTGTGATCCGAATCTGTGGAGCTCCAGCTGACATCATCATTTTCATCAGGCTCCATATCCTCACCCTCACTGTCAACTCGTGGCAAGCACATCGATTTGTAGCCACACGATTCCTATCTTACCATCCTGTCATTGAAGGATACACATACACACAAGGCTATAAAATAGACATCCACAAGAACATACAATAGATATACTATATACTGGTCAAAAATATGCAACAGAATGCCAGAAAGATTTTTTTTTACTACTTCTTGTAATTTAGTTCTTCCTGTTGCTTTTTTCTTTCCTCCTGTAGTTTTGCCCTCTTTGCAGCAGCTTCTTGTCTCTTTTGACGTCTTTGTTCCAACTCTGATTCTGTAAGAGGTCTCTTCTTCCTCCCTGGGTCGATCAAGGGCCCAGACAGGGACACCTGATGGGCAGTGACAATCTTTTAATTTAGGTTTTTGTTTGTTTTAGTTAAAAATAAGTAGATAAATAAATGCAATAAATAAAAAGATAAAAACATGAATTATTATCTATCATGAGAGAAAAAAAAAAGACAGCAATCTAAATATTTCCCAATTAACAATCGAAACAATTTAATTTGCATTATACACCACTATTCAAAGAGTTGGGGTTGGTAAGATTCTGTTAATGTTTTTGAAACAAGTCAAAATACATATACAGAATCTCACAAAAGTGAGTACACCCCTCACATTTCAGCAACCATTTTAGTATATCTTCTCAAGGGACAATACTATAGAAATTAAAATTGGATATACTTTAGACTGGTCAATGTGCAGCTTGTATAGCAGTACAGATTTACTGTCCTCTAAAAATAACTCAACATACAGCCATTGTTGTCTAAATAACTGGCAACAAAAGTGAGTACACCCTAAGTGAATATGTCAAAACTGTGTCCAAAGTGTCAATATTTTGTGTGAGCACCATTGTTATCTAGCACTGCCATTCACCAGAGCTGCACAGGTTGTTGCTGGGATCATCTTCCACTCCTCCATAATGACATCACGGAGCTGCTGGACGTTAGTGTAGCGTCTGGAACACTCCAACACACAATATATATTTTGTTAGCTAGATTTCACAAATACTTTGTAACACCCCAGGACGCCGAACAAGACCCTGGTTTCATGGTAACCCGACACATTTACAACCTTGTGGAATGCGAGCCGGCTCTCATTCTGCTTTCTCCAGAAACAAGGGGTACAAATGCACACGAGAAATGGACTGTTCTACTAATTAATTCATAGGAAAACCTTCTTTGAATGAACACCCATTTTCTTCAGGCCAGTGTGTATATTATTGCTGTGTTGTATTTAATCTGTTGTATTATAGACTATTTTTATCCGTGCTTACGATAAACCACACATTCATATAAGTAACTATTTCATGTCTAGTATCTATGAATTCGCCTTCTTATGATCGAAACAAGTGTGTATATTATATGCTGATACCTATGCAACATATTGATGTTCTAAGAATCGGTACTAATTTGTGCCTCAACACTCCAGCGAATTACATATGCAAAATACCATGCTTACAGACAAAGACTCATAAAAATCCTCAGTATTTCCAACCTCCCGCTTGGGATTTCAGCCTTCCTCATTGGACGAACCCATCTTGAGAGGCGTGAATCTCTGCAGGCTTTAAAAGGCCACACTCCATGTGACCCGCCCATGTCGGTGGTTCAGGGAGATGCTAAGATGAAGATGTGAGAAACGCTCCAGGATACCAAAGCTCGTGCCAGGCTCCGGCCTAGTCCTTTTCATTCATCAAGTGATTCTGACTCAAACTAGCTCTTTCTCATCAACCAACTTCAGCAAGATCTTGGGGCCTTAAGATTGCATCAGGAATCTTTTTCAGACATACGCAAGTATCAAACTTAGTCGATTTAATTGATGCATTAAGTATCAGTTACACCTTTTTACAAGGTTTGTTGAACTAAGAATCTGACGTTTTCCCTCAGGTTTTAGATCTGCTGAATATGCAAAAATGGTTCCATAAATGTCATTCCTTATGTCTCTTAGGTGCTCAATAGGGTTCAGGTCTGGAGACATACTTGGCCACTCCATCACCTTCAGCTTCCTCAGCAAGGCAGTTGTCATCTTGGCTGTGTGTTTGGAAAACTGCCATTCGGCCCAGTTTCTTAAGGGAGAGCATAATTTTCTGCTTCAGAATGTCACAGTACATGCTGGAATCCATGTTTCCCTCAATGAACCTCAGCTCCCCAGTACCAGCAGCACTTATGCAGCCCCAGACCACCATGCTTGACTGTAGGCAAGACACAATTTCCTTGGTACTCCTCACCAGGGCGTTGCCACACGTGCTGGACACCATCTGAGCCAAACAAGTTTATCTTAGTCTCATTAGTCCACAGGACATGGTTCCAGTAATTCATGCTCTTGGACAGGTTGTCTTCAGCAAACTGTTTGCGGGCTTTCTTGTGAGCCAGCTTTAGAAGAGGCTTCCTTCTGGGACGATGGCCATGCAAACCGACATGTTGCAGTGTGCAGCGTATGGTTTGAGCACTGACAAGCTGACCTCCCGCTTCTGCAACCTCTAAAGCAATGCTGGCAGCACTCATGCGTCTGTTTTTTGAAGCCAGCTTCTGTACCTGACGCACTGCACGAGGACGCAACTTCTTTGATCGACCCTTGCAAGGCCTGTTCCGAGTGGAACTCGTCTTAGAAAACCTCTGTATGACCCTGGCCACTGTACTGCAACTCAGTTTAAGGGGGTTACAGATCTTCTTATAGCCTAGGAAATCTTTGTGGAGAGCAACAATTCTAATTCTCAAATCCTCAGAGAGTTCTTTGCCATGAGGTGCCATGTTAAACATCCAGTGGTCAGTATGAGAGAATTGTACTCAAAGCACCCAATTTTAACTGCTCTAATACAAGATACACAAATTTGTATGGTCCTGTCAAGCAGACAAAAACATGAACATGATGAATAGGACACGTGGCTTTGCATGGTTTAACGACATACAGCTGTTATCACTTAGGGTGTACTCACTTTTGTTGCCAGCTATTTTGACAATATTGGCTGTATATTGAGTTATTTTCAGAGGACAGTAAATCTGTACTGCTATACAAGCAGCACATTGACTACTCTAAAATATATCCAAGTTTCATTTCTATAGTATTGTCCCTTGAGAATATATACTAAAATGGTTGCTGAAAAGTGAGGGGTGTACTCACTTTTGTGAGATACTGTACATATATAACGCAAAATTTTTGAATGGTAGTGTAGCCTTTAAAATAAGTTACCCCAGCTTTATTACGAAGTGCGCAGCCCTCCTTCCCAGCATCCTCCAGTTCAGCTAACTGCTTCTCAAGTAACAGTTCAAAGGCCTTCTCATCCTCAGCACTGGGGTCTTTAGAGTAGTCCTTGTGGACAAGTAGTACATGTGGTCTGGAAGTCAGAAAAGACATTAACGGATCATTTAATTTTCAAGTGCCAGTTATAACAAGATTACTGAAAAGAAGCTAAGTGTTTTACTTTGACCCTGGATGTCCTCATCGTCCTCTTCATCGCTCTCATTAAGCTTCACATGCTCTTCATCTGTTAGCCATCGGCCATCTCGAGACTGCCCCAGGATCAGCCTGAGGTCCACGTCTTGAATGGAGCTCTCCTCTGACGACAGCAACTTATCCACACCAAACTTGGATCTCACTCAACTAGATTGGTGGGGACGTAAATGTCAGAATACTGAGAATTATGTGCAGTTTCACAAGAAGGGAAACCACAAGTACACTGACAAAAATATGAACCAGGAAACAGGGCAAAGTCACAATGTGATGAGCTTAAGAGATAAGGACATGTGACGCTCTCCACCTGAAGACCAGAAGCTGCAGATTGAGCCTGGTCCAGCAGAGAAAAACGTCCCTCCTCAATCACTGTGTGTGTGAGACGTAGTTTAGACACAGCACGGGGATAGATAATCTCTTCTACAGTATCTCTACCGAGGAACCGGATAACTTTAACAGGCCTGCAAGCAAAAAGAGACTTTATCTACATAGTCTTGCAGAGTGTCTTTAATGGGGACATTTAATGCATGTTAATGCTGCTCTGTGCCATACAATGAAAGTATATGGTGGAACAACCTAAAATATGCATTTTGCCAGTGGAATACCTTGTTTGGTCAATCCTGTGGGCTCTGGCTGCTGCTTGTAGGTCATTCTGTGGGTTGAAATCACTGTCCACAAATATCACAGTATCTGCTGCTGTTAGGTTCATACCAATTCCTCCTAAAAACACAAAAAAGTTTGGGTATAGAAAGATTTTGAAAGAAGTCTCACCAAGGCTGCATTTATTTGATCAAAAATACAGGTAAAAAAAATAAATAAATGTCAGTGGAAAAATAAAATGTTACATTGAAAGTAAGGCTGTAATTGTAATCTGAACAGTTGAGGAAAAAATTGTATAATAAGATGAACTGAATCTCTATCTCTACATCACAGTTTTTGCACCGCCATCTCATACAGAGAGAGTTGTTTCACATGGCCTCAATATTTATGCATTATCTCATCACAACTTTCAGTTTTCAGTTACATGTGTCTGTTTAAAAGATGCAGATAAGATTAGCATCAGACACATGAGGACAATTTGCAACCTGGAATGGTATTCAGATATAATTCTCTAATAATAAAGTAACTAATAAAAAAAAAGAAAGAAAAAAAAAAAGAAAGAAAAAAAAAAGATTTGCACTGCAGTTGATTATAGAGTGTGATGGTGTGAATCTTAGATTGGCTTTCCTAGACTGTGAACTCACCAGCTTTGGTGCTGAGGAGGAATATAAAAACATCTTTGGTGCTGAAGTTTTTGATAGCTAGGTTACGTTCCTCTCCTCGGACTGAACCATCCAGACGCTCATAACTGTAACCTGCAGAGAAGTAGGAGGGCCCAATCAGAGCTGGCAGTTACATAACCGGTAGCACATTAACGCTCATGCAGCAACAAACACAGGATGTGATACTGAACCCACATCAAGTGCTCTAGATCAGAGGACTAGATTACTAGGAGAACATGTAGGGTAGAGTTACATAAATGTTCCAAATTGAGAACAAACAAACATATACAGACCTGCCAAACTTGGAAATTGTTTTGAGTACCATCAGTGTGATGGGACAGAACATGTTCAAGGTGGGGGGTGGGGATATAGCTATATATTCCTACATAGCTACATTATTACTTGAAGCTCCATGATGGCTAATGTTAAAATCATAATTGCACAATGTGCAAAATGCATGGCTTAGCAGCTCTGACAGGCGGAGGCACGGCCATTGATCCTGTTACTTTGTGAGAAACTCTTGTGGGCCATGGACCTCTGTTAAGGCAGTATTTTAGAGTAAACACTGATCATAATCTAACCAAAACTAAGACAATACTCATATTTACTGTATACGTTTCTGTCTTTACTTCTGCCAAAAAACAAAACAAAAAAAACACTTCTTATAGTACAGTACATGGTTTACCGTCAGTGTTGCCAACTAATTTTCATTGGAAGTTTTTAAAGGTAAGTCGATTTGTTGCTAAATGACGTTGTGATGTCATAAATTGTGTTACTGTATCAAATCTCAGCAAAAAATATATTTTATATGTTCATTTAGATTTGTTTGTAAAATAATAAAAAGCATAATATATGTATTGTATTATTTTACTGAAAGTATGATTTATGAAAGTATAGACTGTGAGTCGTGCTCTCTAATAAGCAAGTACGGCGCTTTCCATTGGGTAGCGCCAATGAACTAGAGTGAACCGGTGAACTTTGGGTGACTTCCAAGAATATGTCAAGGATGGTACAAACAAGTATGATGAATGGCCCCTGAGGACACCTGGATCCAGGGGGAGGGTAAACCAGGAGTAGCAAAACTAGTGGAATAAGACCAATCAGAGGCCGAATTGTCATTTTTTGGTTGGAAAGACTGATAAGAACAAGGTATAAGTATGGATGCCCGGATGGACAAAGACTAAAATGCAGCGGCTATCATCTCGGCTTTGTTGCTTTGTTCAATAGTCTTATTTTGACATCTAGAACTCTGCTTCCTGAATTTTACTGACAACTTTAAAGACCATCATTGTTTGTTCCACGGCAATTCCATTAAGATAAGAAAAGCAAGCACTTTGGTCATCTGTCATGCACATCATGAGACCACAGTTTAATAAGTAAAGGTAAAGGCTCTGACACAGTCAAAGTGTATCTTAGTACCTCTGTACTCCAAGTAATCTTGCAGAATATCCAGCATCCTGGTCATTTGAGAAAACAGAAGAACATGATGGCCCCTGCAAACAGTGACAAAAACATCTATTTTATATATCCAAATCAGTAAAATACATTTAAAGCTGCACTATGTAACTTTTGGCTATTAACATATAAAACTGCCTGTGTCTTGGGGAAGAACATTGTTTTGGTTGTGCTTTGGCTCTGTTCCTGTGTGTGGATAAATGTGATTTGAGGCACCGGTGTGAAGCTACTCACAAACGGACTTTTATCTGTGTCATACGGATATAACATGACATATATATGGAACGACATAAGCAATTTCCTGTGAAATCTGTTCCAACAGCAATATAAATAATTATTATGGGCATAGGTTTATTTTATGTTTATTATACATTACTGGTCAAAAGTTTGCAATAATTAGAATTTTTAAAGTTTTTGAAAGAAGTCTCTTATGATTAACCAGGCTGTACTTATATGATTAAAAATACAGTGAAAACATTAATAATGAAACATTATTGCAACTGTTAAAATATAACTTTTTTCAATTTTAAAGGGGTCATATGATGCTATTTTAAAGATCATTATTTTATGTATTTGGTGTAACAGAATATGTTGACATGCTTTAATGTTTAAAAAACACATTATTTTTCAAATACTGTACATTATTGTAGGCCCTCCATGCCCCGCCTCTCTCCAACACGTCGTTTTCAACAAAGCCCCCTCCTTTGACAAGCGCAGTCTGCTCTGATTGGCCAGCTGACCCAGTGCATTGTGATTGGCCGAACACCACAAGCACGCGTTGGCAATGTAACGTCCCTTACCATAATCGAGAGCTTCAAGATTTCAAAGTAAATATCAAGACAGTTAATAATGTCCTTAGTTTTACCATCAGTTCAAGCCCGAAAGGGCAACAGAGTCGCGTGACAGACACAGTGATCCAGTTTCATTTCATCCAGTACACAAGCTGCGGTTAAGACAGCTGACATGTTATGATTTCTGACAGGCAGACTAATACTGTTATCTTTATAGTTATCACCAAGAACAGGGCTTAAATGTAAATTACTCCAGTCTTCAGTGTCACCTGATACTTCAGAAATAATTCTAATATGGTGGTTTAGTGCTCAAGAAACATTTCTTATTAATATCAATGTTGAAAACAATTTTTGCTGCTTAATCTTTTTGTGGAAACTGTGATACACTAGCATTCAAAAGTTTGGGGTAAGAATAAAAAAGGGAATGAATACTTTATTCAAATAAATTGATCAAAAGTGACAAAGAAATTTACAATTTTACAAAAGATTTCAATTTTAAAGGGCACCTATTATGCAAAATTCACTTTTAAATGTTGTTTGAACATAAATGTGTGTCAGCAGTGCGTGTACACAACCATCCTATAATGATGAAATAATGATCCACCCTCTCCTTTTTTTCAATCTCCATAAATCATAAGCAGTGTCGTTTGCAGAATCTGTACAATGTGACGCCACATTTTACAGGCCTCGCCCATGACTGTTTAGCAGAGAGTGATTTTTGCTGCTTTCACTTAATACACAGATCTAATATAACCATGCGATTTCTTTCCCAGCTGTTTACCTTCACAGACATAACCGACTGTGTTTTTGTAATTTATGTGTGTTTTTTAACATAAACTTGTGTGTATTTGGCAGTTTAAGCACAATGAAAGACATGAAAGAGAATTTAGTTTAGTGCTCACATGCTGTGTGACAGCCACTTTGGCCCTGTCCCAAATTGCACACTTCAAGTACACTTTCGGTCTTCAGGACTCACAATGGCCACTGCGTGCGCGTGTCCGTTAAGTCCACGAGACCGTAGGGTGTCCCATTCCTCATTTTAGCTTTCAGAAGGACTCCCCCTTTGCGGCCGTTATGCGCCCTCGATGCACACTTTTGCCGAGCCCAGACTGGGGCGATGCATGAAAACAGTGTCTTTCTGCTTCCACTCAAAATAGGCATTTTCATCTGTGGGGTAATTTGAGCTGAAACTTCACAGACACATTCTGGGCACACCTGAGTCTTATATTACATATTGTAAAAAGGGGCATAATAGGTCCCCTTTAAATAAATGCTGTTCTTATGATTTTTTTTTTTGTTTTTAATTCAAAGACTCCTGACAAAAATGTATCATGATTTCCACAAAAATATTAATGTTTTCAACACTGATAACTGATGAGATAAGATAAGAACAATTACTACTAATAATTGATAATTAACAATAATAATTGATAATAATCACCAAATCAGCATATTATACCAGTTTGCTAGCGACAGGAAAGTAACTTTAGGTGAGCAGCACACACCCCTCGTGAAGATACGCCAGCATGGTGTCCAGCAGAGAGAGCTTTCCACTGGCCTCCACTAAATGCTCCCCCATCTCAAACGGTTCTGGTTCCACACCTTACATGAAAAAGGTGCGGAATAAAGACAGTTAGTTGTTTTTATTTTGTCTGACCATAGAAAAATAAATACATTAAAAAAAAAAAAACAATCACAAAAAGTGAGAGTGATTACCATCAAACAAATACGGATGGTCCACACATTTCCTGAGCTGCATTAAAATGTTCAGAAGTTGGGTCTTAGAGTTTTGATCAGTCCTAAAGGCATCTGAAATTATTAAAATGAACACTCATCCTTTTGCTAAAGTATTCAGTTTTGACTGTTGTAACAGACGATTCATGTTGGGGAAGACTTACCAAGGTCTCTCATCAGAATGGCTTTATAGTATCTCTTCTGATGGGCAGACAGCCCATGAAAAACCACGAGTTCTGTCTTCTTGGGCAGTTCAGCGGCCACCTCTGCTTTAACCCTGCGCAACAGAAAGGGCTGGAGCACTCGATGAAGCTCATCGGCTGCAGACAAGAACAACCATGTTAAAAACTCACATACAAGGTCACCCGAGTCCAAATGATATGAGAATTTATGATCTCTATCATCTGATAGCCTCAAGCAAATCTAACAGGTGAGTCAAGGAGAGCGAGCATCTAATCTACACCAGGCTGGCATTGCGAAACTGACACCTTTTTATGCTCTGCCATGTTTGTGTGTTATCTGAGGAGTTCAGTTTGGCATCAAACCGGTCCAATTTTCCTGTCTCACTTAGATCTGTTTGATCAGTGCTTTTGTGATAAGCAGTCACAGCACTGTAATTTTCACGACAAACAGCAATTACATTAAACCAGTTAAAGAAAAGAGCTTTTAAAAGCATGACTGTCTTACCACAAAGCCTTTAAGGTCAATCATGGTAGTTAATTGCTGAAACATTTGCTGAAACCAGCAGCCGTAAGTGTTAATAAGGGTGGTGGCAGACATAAATGATCTTCCAGCGCCAAGAGTTTGATTTTCACTCTGAAAGTGCAAAGGTTTGTGCTGCCATACCAAGAGCAGGTTCAGTCTGTACGTCTGCGTAGGCACTAACAAAGTCCTCAACGGCTTCAGGCAGAAACAGACTGAGCTGGATGAAGGTGAGGAGGGAAAAAACTTCTTGCAAGTTATTCTGAATGGGGGTGCCTGTCAACAGCACTCAAAAACCCACTGTAAACTGAGAAGGCAGATGTCAGATGGCAGTTAATAGCAGGGGAAAGCTGAAAAATTGACAAGCAAGGCTAGGTTTATTATCAAGGGTTTTACAGACTGACAGTGACTGTAAAAGCAATGAAAATGCAATCGTG
The DNA here is from genome assembly GCF_001515645.1 of Sinocyclocheilus grahami. Classification (NCBI taxonomy): domain Eukaryota; kingdom Metazoa; phylum Chordata; class Actinopteri; order Cypriniformes; family Cyprinidae; genus Sinocyclocheilus; species Sinocyclocheilus grahami. The sequence continues at coordinate 2,961,492 of NW_015505226.1, forward strand.
TAACCTCTCTGAGGGTTTGGTGCAGCAATGATTCCTGGTTCTTCAGCCGGTGAGCCTCATCGACAACTAAAATCTTCCATTTCCAACTGTGGAAAGAGAGTGGAGTGGTAAAGTTAAATATGAATTGAAATATGCAGTCACAGACACCAATAAACTTATAATTATTTTTATGTTATGGCTGATAACTGATAAATGTTATGTTAAAGATATTAAAAGTCTACACTATTTTGTCTAAACAACAACAACAACAAAATAATAATAATAATAAAACACTACAAACTAAAACCAAAATTTTAAAGGCTTCAAGTTACTAAATTATTAGTATTTTGCTTTTAAAGATTAGATGACCGCAAAGTTGCCTGCAAAACCAAAAAAGGCCAAGTATGTTTATTGCAGAATTTTACTTTCAAAAGATCATTTATAGTGTAAATTATAAAACTTTTTTTTGGACAAAATGTTATGATTATGCAGTATTAAGACAAAGGTAGAGAAAAGCAGAAAACTAAAAATTAAACTCAAAACTACTGCTGAATTTAGGTATAAAAACAATATTTATAATGTACAATTTTACAATTAGCTAAATGCTATTATTAGTAATTTAGTAATTAGCTTTTACAGATTACCTTTACATGAGTGTTAATGACCGCAAAAGCTATATATGGTAAAAAAAAATGCCACCCAAATAACCAATTTTGATTTTTAATTACGTGCAAAAAGCCTGAGTAGCAGAACTGAGGAAATATTGTTATTTATATAAGTTTTCAAACTATATCTCTTTACCAAAACAGCAAAAAGAAAAATTGAAGATGATTACCTTTTCAGGTAGCTGGCATCCTTGAGGCACATCTATTAAATATGATTTAAAAAGATTTTTGGAATGCAACCCTCTGAATGCAGTTATCACAGACCTATTCTCTGAAAACAGGTGCACTAACCTCATAGGTGGTGAGAAGAACATGAAAGTGTCGGTCATTCTTGAGCTCTTTCTGGAGCTTTGCCCTTCTTTCTTTATCTCCAGTGTAACAGACCACAGACAGACTGGGACAGAAGCTAAACAAAAAGATAAAGCAAGAGAACCTTGACTAATATTTCATGTTAAGTTGGATTCAAGAAAGATACCAATTCTGCGTTTATATGCTACTGTCTCCATCTAGTGACAGTGACAACACATTGTCTTTCATGTCAAATCAGTTCATGCTGGAATATTCACACATTCATAAAGTGGCATATTGTTTCACAGTCCTGCAACAGTAATAAATCAGTAGGCTTTATCTTTAATATGCCTTCTTTGTAATCTAAACTGACCACTTAAGTCTGACCGTATACCAGCATCCCTTACCGTTCTCTACCTCTTGTCTCCAGTTCTCCAAAACAGATAAGGGACAAAGCACAAGGAACGGTCCTTTCATCTTAAGGTATCCTCGAGCATATGCCAGCAAAGAAATGGTCTACAGCAGAGGATGGCATCTCAGTTATCTGATATCTGACATCTTGGAATAAATCTCTGACTTAAAAACAAGCATTATAAGCAAGGTAAACCCATCCCATTACAAACCTGGCAGGTCTTGCCCAGACCCATCTCGTCACCAAGGATGCAGCCCTGCTGGTTCTTCATACACTGTGACAGCCACCTCACTCCATCAACCTGATAAGACCTCAGATGAATTGCTGTTAGGAAGGAGATAAAGCATTGCAGTGTTGTTCGTAAGAACACTTTTAGATTTAGAGTATTTCAACCATACAGTGGGCATTCAATGCATTTATTTTTCACTGGTTAAATTAATGTTCCACATGAAAAGCCAACACTGCCCAAAAATTCTGAATGATGAAATAGATGCCATCAGCTCTAAAAGTGAACTTTGAGTATACCATGCAAAAATGTACTAAACCAAATTTAAGTAATAAAAAGTATAATTTCAAGTTCAAGTACTCAGTTTCAATCGTGCTCATTAGGTTGAAACAAAGCCACAATATTAAATAAATGAACGCCGTCCATAAATACTTTAATTATATTACACATAATTTGTGGAACATTTTCAGGCACAAAATCTTAAATGGCACACAAATACTTTGCCGTGTTTCTTTTAAACATACTATAAGAAGCTCTCAATTCACACACCTCCTAGTCCCCATTTTTTCAGGTCACTCTCCGTTAATTCTGATTTTTCCTTTTCTGGTAGGTTGCTTTTGACTGCTCGAAGAAATTTTGACATTGTTGTGGTTTAATTACATTCACCTTAAGCCTTCTATCTTTACACACTTTATTCAGTCAAAAAGGCTACTGAAGTTATAATAGCTTGCCCGCGCCAGAGTTAGACGTGAACTTCGGCATGACTACTTCCTGCAACAGTTAGTGGGCGGATAGCAGTCAATTCTGTTATGACAGCACTATATCCTTTATAGACTCTATAGACAATATTAATTATATTAATGCTCCTGACAAAGATTTTTGTGATCGTCCCATCACATTAGCTGAGGTCCTTGAATCAATCAAATATTAAAAATTTTTTGCAACGTTAAATAAAACCTTTAAAATCAACTGGTTGAGGAATTACTTGAAAAATCCATCCAGTATTTGGAATATTATACCAGAATATGTCTTTTCACAGTTGGGAGGTTTGAATTTTCTATTATTATGTAACTACAGCATTGAGAAGATCCCTGTTGCTCTCTCTGATTTCCACAAACAAGCACTTTTGTCATGGTCTATGATTTTCAAACACAATTTTTCTCCAACTAATTACTTTATTTGGAATAATAAGAATATCTGTTATAAACATAAGTCCCTATTTTTTGAAAACTCAATCGGGTTAGTCAATTATTTCAGCAGAATGGTTACTTGTTTACCTACCAAGAATTTCTTTCTCACTATAAGTTTCCTGTTACTCCAAAACAGTTTGCCACTGTATTTGGTGCTATAAATAACAGAAATATTCGCTTTCTTTTTCTTAATGATTGTGTTTCCACTCCTCGTGCTATTTCAAAATGGAATAGATCAGTGAACAATATTTTGTGGAAAAAGGTTTGGACGCTTCCTAACAAGTATTTATTTGTAAATAAGGTTAAAGAGATTTCTTTTAAGCTTATTTATCAGTACTATCCTGTTAAAAGATTTATTGTGTCGAAATTCAAATTAAACATAGATGTGAACTGTACTTTTTGACTCGCAACCAGAGACTGTCCTGCATCTTTTTTGGCATTGTGTTCACACAAGAAAACTTTGGCAAGACATTTGCCAGCTCATTGTAAACGTCATACATAATGACTTTGAGCTTTTCTTTAAGGATGTTTTGTTAGCAATATGGAAATGTTTACTTTCTCTGCAACTTACTTATTTTACTATATGCTCACTTTGTGGTGTTTTTGTATAATTTTTATCTGATAATTATTTTGTGTTTTGAGGGAAGAGTATGTTTTTTGTTGTGTGATCTGTTTATTTTATTTATCTTGTTTTTTCTCATTTACTTATTTTTCTACTCTTTCTCTTTTGATTTGTAATTGCTGTATATTGTTTGGTCATCCTTGAACCCCTGGCTCTTTTCCTTGGCATATGTTCTGTCACACTTGTATTTCTGAATAAATGTTTAATAAAAATAAAAAAAAACAGTGAGTGGGCGGGTTTCAAAACAGAGGTCGTCCAATGACTAGTCGGCAATGCAGACACGTAATTTAAAGGCGCCATTCTTAAAAAAAGATAAATACGTTTACACACACACACACACACACACGAAGGTAAACCCAACCAAAGCCACGGAGCTGTACTGCTGGGGCCCGTTCTTCGTACGTTGCTAACTCAGTTAGCTGGATTTGATTGTTGACGATTTGGCATGATCTTGGATTATTTGGGTCTTGGAAGCTCATCCCGGAATACATGGGAATCATGTAAACAATTTAAATAAAATAAAAACACATTTCATTGATCTATTATAACATTTATGTTGTTTTGTTTGCTTGGCTGTTTCCTTATAAAAGTCCAGAATTTTGTCAAGTTTTTCGTCAGGTGTCTTTTTTTAATTATATGATGTCATTACGTTGCTGTCTTGCCGCCAGCCAATCGCTGCTTTGCTGATCGTGGTTTTGAGTATCGATACATAGCCCCTTTTAAACCAACCCATTCACGTGCAATTATCTCAAATAACTCAATCCAGCCATACTAATCATCAACAACAGGTGCGTTCGAAGAAGCGAATTAACCAAATCCTGATTAGTGCGAGGATTTCATCTCGGATGTAATAAGCGATGGACGAAGAACGGGCCCCAGGTCTTCAATTCACAAAATCATCTGTGATAGTGTCAATAACAAAACCATTTTTAGATATTCACACACACACAGTTAACTAATAAAACTAGTCTTTATTTACAGGTTGTTATCATACAATATTAAGACAACAAAGGTAGAGAAAATGTAAAGTGCAACTTTCAAAAGCCACCCCCAAAATATTAGATTTTATAAATATTAATTTTAAAGCAGGCCTGTAACCTTTTCTGATTTATAACATGTTAAAACACATTCAGTAGAAGGCAGACTTATTCTTTACATTCAGATTGAACAAAATGTCCAACTAGCCATTACAGCAATGTCCCATTGTGCCATTCTGTCAAAGGTGATTTGCGGATCCTGAAATCACAGAATACTTGAGCAGAAAGTTCCTGGAGTGGTGAAAGGCCAAACCCCAGCACTTCATTTCACACACATGTTGCACAGCATGGAGAAAAACTTCAGGACGGCATCTCTGGTTAAGGTAAAGAGCGTATGAAGGCCTTAGAAAAGAAGTCTAGCAGACTCTAGATTTTAAAACAGCCAGGTCCAATCTAGCCTGTGCTTGATTGCTGCTGTCATTTACCAGAATAAACTATATTTCATTTATATTTGAATACAATAAAAACCACACATTCATCAGTCGGTTAATATCTGTATGACTGTTAATTCGATATTTTGAAATCACAAAACATAACTAACCTTGCAAAAGGAATGTATGACAAGCTATACCTTTCCTTTATCTTTTAGTTGGGTCATATGTCTATATTTATATATTATAAACATTTTTTTTAATGTTTTTATTTATTATTGTTCATTGTGAGAATATATATTTGGGTAAAAAATGCCAGCACATGGCAAATAAAAAGCATTTAACATTAATACACTGTTATATACACTAATAAAATGTTTTTAGAACTTTGTTAAAAAAACGTATTTATTATCAAGTCAAATTAAATTAAATCGATCAATAAATGCATGTGATAAGATACTATAATTTGAAGATTCCACATACAATGGTCTTTTTTCAGTCAAGGTAAAGAATACTATGGCATAAACAAACAGCAGACTAGCTGAGGAATTGTTATGGCTGACAAGAATTATCAAGAAAATACAAAAGCATCATTCATTTGATGATTAAAAAGTGTCTTACACACCTGCAAATCTCAGAGGCATTAACATATAACAAATTTAAGCATGTAGATCATATAGTACCCACTAAAAGCATGATCAAAATATTACATTCTTTGTCCTTTGTTGACAACATATAAAATACTGACAAGGCACACGAAAAAAATCTCAAATTTACACAGTATTGTGTCAAAGATAAACAATTCAATGACAACAAAAAGTGTACATAAAGACTCAAAAATAATCAATACATCATATGTGACCCTGGAGCACAAAACCAGTCTTAGGTTGCTGGGGTATATTTGTAGCAATAGCCAAAAATACATTGTATGGGTCAAAATTATTGATTTTTTTTTAATGCCAAAAATCATTAGGACATTAAGTAAAGATCATGTTCCATGAAGATATTTTGTAAATTTCCTAATGTAAATATATCAAAACTTAATTTTTGATAAGTAATATGCATTGCTAAGAACTTCATTTGGACAACTTTAAAGGCGATTTTCTCAATATTTTGATTTTTTTTGCACCCTCAGATTCCAGATTTTCAAATAGTTGTATCTCAGCCAAATATTGTCCTATCCTAACAAACATACATCAATGAAAAGCTTATTTATTCAGCTTTCAGATGTTGTATAAAACTCAATTTCGAAAAATTGCCCCTTATGACTGGTTTTGTTGTCCAGGGACACATATTTGATTGACTTGATGCAAACATGTATAGAAAATAATCAAGTTTTAATTTATTTATTAGAGTAGGTTGGTCCTGAGGTGCATCAGAGAAATAGGTGGAGTAGTGAAATAAAAAAGGAATGACCACACAAGATAGCAGACGGCATGGACAGAGAGTTGTAGCTATCACTGTAGTGATCATACTAGGAACATGAGTGGGAGATATAACACTATTGCTCTTGAGATTTACTTAGAGTCACTTGTTATAGTATGATGAAACCGATCTTGGGAAGCAAGACTGTCACTGTTTGTCATCTCCCATCTGCTCTTCAGGAAATTAAGACAGAGCTAATATTTAGTAACAATGCCTCTCTGTTCATATCTATCGCTCACTCGCTGTCTCTATACTTTTCTTTGGGTTCAGGTCCAAATGTATTTGGATGCTGGCTTGAACATGTAAGGATGATAAATACTCATAAAATCTCGTCTTCAGACTCTACTTCTTTCTCCCTTGGTTTCAAAAGCCCCATTTCCATGGGTGGCATCCTCCTTAGTCTGGAACGCACAGCACTGGAGGGAGAACAATGAAGGAAAATGAGAAGGAACACAATGAATCAAGCATACAGAAAGGAAACTTCAGTAAAAGTATTATTTCATATGCAATGTAAACTATTGTTCAAACGTTTGGCTGCATTTAAGCACAATAACACAATAAAACAGTAATATTGTGAAATATTATTACAATTGTACTGTTTTCTATTTTAATATATTTAAAAATGTAATTTATTCTTTTGATTACAAAACTGAATTTTCAGAAGCCATTACTCCGATCTTCAGGGTCACATGATCCTTCATTCTAATAGGCTGATTTGGTTCTCTAGAAAGATTTCTTATTACCAATGTTGAAAACAGCTGTGCTCCTTAATATTTTGAGTATACACATGATAGTTTTTTAACATTTAACCTAACGAGTCCTTGCTGAATTTCTTTTAAAATAATCATACTGATCCCAAACTTTTGAATGGTAGTTTATGCTCCTTTATGTCTGAATGTCATGTTGGAATGAATAGAATATGTCGTGCTCACCAGAGAACAGACAAGTAAACTACAGCTACAGTGAGCAATGCAAACGCTAGGTGCCAGCAGTAGCATAATGTGACAAAGATAGCGTTGTCATGGTCTGTCCGATCCCATTTCACTTGACTGGGTGGGTACAGCACAAAGCCAATCTAGAAAAATACAAGAATGAGGGTTAAACAGTGTTGAGTCAAAATGACTTGCACATTTACGTATGCACACACACACTCACACTAACCTGCCAGAACCAGCTGCCCTGTAGTACGGTGAAAGTGGCTCGGAGCAGTTCTAGTAGTATATTACCTCTGTGGAAAACCTCCAGAAGGCAGATAAAAGCTTGTCCAAAGATGGCATAGAGAAGAAGGGTGTGCACATGGACATCAAGCATATCTCTACCATGGAGATGGTAAAGAAACAGAAATCCTGCAGGAGGCAGACATGTGCTGAATTTTATTGTATGTTGAACTATCACAAACATAGAAAAAAATCATTTGAAGAGTAACAAAGAGTGCTCAGTTCGGGTAACAGTTCACACATTCTCCAACATTAAAAAACACATTTATAAAATACTCTTTTGCATCGTATTTTTGGACCATTTTAGAAACAGTCTGAGGAAAAAAACAAGATCCTACCCTCATTAAAGAAAGCAAGACCCAGCAGCATCCGGTCTAAGGCCAGCGGGGCGATGTCTGTGCTGTGGACAGTGAGAGATATGGCCCCTGCGATGGCAAAGAACAGGTACATGGTGGTGTGCTGCCAGTTCATCAGCTGCTCCCAGTGCTGAGTGGAAGAATCATATAGCTGAAATTTGGGACCACCTGCTAAAAACTGCTCTGCTAACATACCTGTGTAAAGGGCAGAAGAAAACTAGTTGAGTGAAAAATAACAATAAAAATAAATAAACTTGCTTTCATAAACTTCCTAAATGGCACATTATAGGAAGCCTAAAGTAAACTTAAAATGTAAACCATTAAAATATTAAAACAAAACAAGGATTAAAATAAGTTAAACATTAAGACATTTCTTATTTTAATTCACCCTCAACAACTGTATTTTTTCTTTAAAGAACCAGGGTTCCCACAACTTGAAAAACCGAGGAAGCCCAATTTCAAAAGTGTCATATCCAGACCTGAAAAAGTTTATGGGTAGCTTTAAACATTTAATGAATATACATTTTTCCAGCTATGCCAAGCTCTAAAATATGTTACTGTGTAGAAATGATGAGTAAAGTATTTTTTAAATCCTTATCCTTAGCTAGTAAATTACAAACAACTGGAAAAGTCATGGAACCTTTCAGGGCTCGACAATAAGGACTGCCCGATGGCCCGGGGCCAGCGTGAAAGACGTTTGGGACAGTAGACGGATTTGTCACTTGCCCGATAGGGCCACTGCAGCGTCGTCACGACTTATCATTTGCCTGTGTTTTTAAGACTTGTTAATTTAAAAATTCAAGCGATTAAAAAGCATTTGGGCACGAAAGACAACTACATTCAGTACACAGACAGCCGCGTGAGCCGCCTGTACGGGCAAATACAAAAGTATATCAAAATACCCGCCCTGGCAAGTAACTTTGTAGCTTTAACAATGATTAATCTATATTGAATTTATACACTGGAGTAAGTTACAGATGCACCGATGTACCGGGCATTTTTTGTTTTATTTCAGACTATCTTCTGTTCCGTGCTTGCACACAAACTGCACTACAATCATTTTCCCAATGGCCATTTGTGTGGAAATATTACGTTATTATTATACTTAGTCTGTAAACGGGTGTTAACAGAGGTCAGAGATGCTGAAGACGGACACAAAGAGGAGAAAATACTGTAGCAGGCAGAACACGATCACTGTTCACGATGCGAGAAATATTGGAAGAAAATCCAAATATTGAATTTTATATGAATGTGTTTCTGAGGGGAACGGATTGTTTTCAGAAATGGCGTTTTCTTTTCATTTTGTCTCCGTCAGTGTTGCCAACTAATTTTCAGGGGAAGTTGCTAAAGGAAGGTTGATTTGTTGCTAAAAGTTGCTAAATGATGTGATTTCATTGCGTGATGACGTCATTACGTAATCACGATGCAAAATTGTGTCAAATCTCAATTAATAAATTAATAAATGTTAATTTATATTTGTTCGTAGCAATATAAATGCATAATATAGTATTAAAATATAAATAACTATTTTTAAATCCATTGAATTATCGAAAACGTACACATTTTTGAACGATTACAATTTAAGTTTTATACTTTAAAGCAGTTTATTAGTAGTTCGTTAGTATGCTGCACTCTAAGAAAAGTACAAAAAATAATGCACAATCTACTGTGTTAATATGAAGGAATTTTCTGGATTGATTTTTCCACAGGTTTTTGTACCTGCATTTTTAATTACGCATTGTATTTTGTGTTTTCGGGTTACAACGGATAATGTCCTGGAAAATTACTAGCACCTTTTCCATTTTTCTTACAGTGTACTTGTAAGAAACAGTGTAACTCATCAACAATCGCAGGTACAAGCTACTAACAAAGTGTCTCATAAATGTAAAATAACAGTATTCAATTATTATTACTATTAAATTAAACAATTGCAAATAGCAGCTAACTTAATTCCTGTAACGTGTGTACTGCTAGGCATATTTGGTTTCCTCTTTTTGTGTAATTTAAATGGTAACGTTAAATTTTGTTTTCAGAAATGGCGTTTTCTTTTCATTTTGTCTCCGTCAGTGTTGCCAACTAATTTTCAGGGGAAGTTGCTAAAGGAAGGTTGATTTGTTGCTAAAAGTTGCTAAATGATGTGATTTCATTGCGTGATGACGTCATTACGTAATCACGATGCAAAATTGTGTCAAATCTCAATTAATAAATTAATAAATGTTAATTTATATTTGTTCGTAGCAATATAAATGCATAATATAGTATTAAAATATAAATAACTATTTTTAAATCCATTGAATTATCGAAAACGTACACATTTTTGAACGATTACAATTTAAGTTTTATACTTTAAAGCAGTTTATTAGTAGTTCGTTAGTATGCTGCACTCTAAGAAAAGTACAAAAAATAATGCACAATCTACTGTGTTAATATGAAGGAATTTTCTGGATTGATTTTTCCACAGGTTTTTGTACCTGCATTTTTAATTACGCATTGTATTTTGTGTTTTCGGGTTACAACGGATAATGTCCTGGAAAATTACTAGCACCTTTTCCATTTTTCTTACAGTGTACTTGTAAGAAACAGTGTAACTCATCAACAATCGCAGGTACAAGCTACTAACAAAGTGTCTCATAAATGAAAAATAACAGTATTCAATTATTATTATTATTATTACTATTAAACAATTGCAAATAGCAGCTAACTTAATTCCTGTAACGTGTGTACTGCTAGGCATATTTGGTTTCCTCTTTTTGTGTAATTTAAATGGTAACGTTAAATTGTGCCTTTTTATCGTTCGAGTCACTTATCAAAAGTTGCTAAAAGCTGCCAAATACATTTTTAAAAATAGCTAAATTTGTTGCTAGGTGCTTTTGGAAGAAAAAGTTGCTAGGGTAGTCTGAAAAGTTGCTAAGTTGCTAAATAAAATTGCTAAGTTGGCAACACTGGTCTCCGTATGATGCATTTAAATGAGTGTTAATGGTTAATACATGCATACATGCAACGCGCAGCGATGCTGTGTTTACAGCGGTAAGCAAGGAAACGCTGTATCACTGTACCATAAGCACTGTCTGCTGTCCGAGAGTGAATCCAGGTCTCATTCAGCTCACCTGCTGTTTCTGTTTCGTGCAGATGTTTTATGTAGCATAATTTCACAAAGCTGAATTCATGATTAAAATGCAGTGGTTGCCTCTAATTTCAAATGGCTATGAAAAACCAAGGTGCAACACAGAGTGAAGAATATGCAAATGTTATTTTATATGTGATTTTTCAATTTTGGTACCTGAACAAATACAAACATATAAACCTAAAGCATTATTTAATTTCTATTTTTGTGCTATATGCCTATGTGCTAATATACTTGTCTTTAATTATGTTTAAACTTTATATTTGTTTATTTCTGGCTAGTGATTTTTGCTGTGGTATCGAAATTGAAATAGAGAATTGTAAAATTTAATTTGTATCTAAAATATTGGTGTCATAAGTTAATTTATTAGAATACAACAGATCAAAAACAATGATAACAGCAACTATTTTATTTTTTGTGGCAGGGCCAGTGAAAATGTTGGCAGG
>NW_015505226.1:2975119-2975373 GCF_001515645.1 Sinocyclocheilus grahami
TATTAAAATATAAATAACTATTTTTAAATCCATTGAATTATCGAAAACGTACACATTTTTGAACGATTACAATTTAAGTTTTATACTTTAAAGCAGTTTATTAGTAGTTCGTTAGTATGCTGCACTCTAAGAAAAGTACAAAAAATAATGCACAATCTACTGTGTTAATATGAAGGAATTTTCTGGATTGATTTTTCCACAGGTTTTTGTACCTGCATTTTTAATTACGCATTGTATTTTGTGTTTTCGGGTTA
>NW_015505226.1:2975463-2977045 GCF_001515645.1 Sinocyclocheilus grahami
CAGGTACAAGCTACTAACAAAGTGTCTCATAAATGAAAAATAACAGTATTCAATTATTATTATTATTATTACTATTAAACAATTGCAAATAGCAGCTAACTTAATTCCTGTAACGTGTGTACTGCTAGGCATATTTGGTTTCCTCTTTTTGTGTAATTTAAATGGTAACGTTAAATTGTGCCTTTTTATCGTTCGAGTCACTTATCAAAAGTTGCTAAAAGCTGCCAAATACATTTTTAAAAATAGCTAAATTTGTTGCTAGGTGCTTTTGGAAGAAAAAGTTGCTAGGGTAGTCTGAAAAGTTGCTAAATTTAGCAACAAAATTGCTAAGTTGGCAACACTGGTCTCCGTATGATGCATTTAAATGAGTGTTAATGGTTAATACATGCAGCGCTGCTGTGTTTACAGCTGTAACCAAGGAAACGCTGTATCACTGTACCATAAGCGCTGTCTGCTGTCAGAGTGAATCTGCGTCTCATTCAGCCCACCTGCTGTTTGTTTCATACAGATGTTTTCTGTAGCATAATTTCACAACGCTAGTCAGGTTATTCTGTTTTTGCTTCAGATTTTGAAATTATACAGTCTAATATAAGTCAAACATTGCACTTTTTTCAATTCATGATTAAAATGCAAGAAAGATCAAGGTGCAACACAGAGTGAAGAATATGCAAATGTTATTTTTTATGTGATTTTTCAATTTCTGTACCTGAACATCTACAAACATAAAAACCTATTTTTGTGCTATAGGCCTATATTTAATTGTGCTATTACTTGTCATTTGTTCATTTGTTCTTATTTACTGGCTGTCACTTGTCTTTAATGTTTAAACTTTATATTTATGTTTGGCTAGTGATTTTTGCTGTGGTGTCGAAATTGAAATAGAGAATTGCAAAAATGTAATTGGTATCTAAAATATTGGTGTCATATAAGCTTATTTATTGAAATACAAGATAACAGATCAAAAACAATGATAACAGCAACTATTTTATTTTTTGTGGCAGGGCCAGTGAAAAAATCCTTAGCGTTGATCCCTGCCTTTGAATATTGTTGTTGACAGTGGTGGACCTTGGAGTCAAAATTGTTGAGAACCACTGATCTAGACCAGCAAAATAAAACATTAATACCAAAGGAGAATTAATACATAAAAAAAGTACAAACCCAATTCCAAAAAAGTTGGGACACTGTACAAATTGTGAGTAAAAAAGGAATGGAATAATTTACAGATCTCATAAACTTATATTTTATTCACAATAGAATATAGATAACATATCAAATGTTGAAAGTGAGACATTTTGAAATGTCATGCCAAATATTGGCTCATTTTGGATTTCATGAGAGCTACACATTCCAAAAAAGTTGGGACAGGTAGCAATAAGAGGCCGGAAAAGTTAAATGTACATATAAGGAACAGCTGGAAGACCAATTTGCAACTTATTAGGTCAATTGGCAACATGATTGGGTATAAAAAGAGCCTCTCAGAGTAGCAGTGTCTCTTGAAGTTATACAGTGCATAATATCATCCAAAGATTCAGAGAATCTGGAACAATCTCTGTGCGTAAGGGTCAAGGCCTGTAGGCCTGTT
>NW_015505226.1:2982947-2985501 GCF_001515645.1 Sinocyclocheilus grahami
GACTGCCCGATGGCCCGGGGCCAGCGTGAAAGACGTTTGGGACAGTAGACGGATTTGTCACTTGCCCGATAGGGCCACTGCAGCGTCGTCACGACTTATCATTTGCCTGTGTTTTTAAGACTTGTTAATTTAAAAATTCAAGCGATTAAAAAGCATTTGGGCACGAAAGACAACTACATTCAGTACACAGACAGCCGCGTGAGCCGCCTGTACGGGCAAATACAAAAGTATATCAAAATACCCGCCCTGGCAAGAAACTTTGTAGCTTTAACAATGATTAATCTATATTGAATTTATACACTGGAGTATGTTACAGATGCACTGATGTACCAGACATTTTTTGTTTTATTTCAGACTATCTTCTGTTCCGTGCTTGCACACAAACTGCACTACAATCATTTTCCCAATGGCCATTTGTGTGGAAATATTACGTTATTATTATACTTAGTCTGTAAACGGGTGTTAACAGAGGTCAGAGATGCTGAAGACGGACACAAAGAGGAGAAAATACTGTAGCAGGCAGAACACGATCACTGTTCACGATGCGAGAAATATTGGAAGAAAATCCAAATATTGAATTTTATATGAATGTGTTTCTGAGGGGAACGGATTGTTTTCAGAAATGGCGTTTTCTTTTCATTTTGTCTCCGTCAGTGTTGCCAACTAATTTTCAGGGGAAGTTGCTAAAGGAAGGTTGATTTGTTGCTAAAAGTTGCTAAATGATGTGATTTCATTGCGTGATGACGTCATTACGTAATCACGATGCAAAATTGTGTCAAATCTCAATTAATAAATTAATAAATGTTAATTTATATTTGTTCGTAGCAATATAAATGCATAATATAGTATTAAAATATAAATAACTATTTTTAAATCCATTGAATTATCGAAAACGTACACATTTTTGAACGATTACAATTTAAGTTTTATACTTTAAAGCAGTTTATTAGTAGTTCGTTAGTATGCTGCACTCTAAGAAAAGTACAAAAAATAATGCACAATCTACTGTGTTAATATGAAGGAATTTTCTGGATTGATTTTTCCACAGGTTTTTGTACCTGCATTTTTAATTACGCATTGTATTTTGTGTTTTCGGGTTACAACGGATAATGTCCTGGAAAATTACTAGCACCTTTTCCATTTTTCTTACAGTGTACTTGTAAGAAACAGTGTAACTCATCAACAATCGCAGGTACAAGCTACTAACAAAGTGTCTCATAAATGAAAAATAACAGTATTCAATTATTATTATTATTATTACTATTAAACAATTGCAAATAGCAGCTAACTTAATTCCTGTAACGTGTGTACTGCTAGGCATATTTGGTTTCCTCTTTTTGTGTAATTTAAATGGTAACGTTAAATTGTGCCTTTTTATCGTTCGAGTCACTTATCAAAAGTTGCTAAAAGCTGCCAAATACATTTTTAAAAATAGCTAAATTTGTTGCTAGGTGCTTTTGGAAGAAAAAGTTGCTAGGGTAGTCTGAAAAGTTGCTAAATTTAGCAACAAAATTGCTAAGTTGGCAACACTGGTCTCCGTATGATGCATTTAAATGAGTGTTAATGGTTAATACATGCAGCGCTGCTGTGTTTACAGCTGTAACCAAGGAAACGCTGTATCACTGTACCATAAGCGCTGTCTGCTGTCAGAGTGAATCTGCGTCTCATTCAGCCCACCTGCTGTTTGTTTCATACAGATGTTTTCTGTAGCATAATTTCACAACGCTAGTCAGGTTATTCTGTTTTTGCTTCAGATTTTGAAATTATACAGTCTAATATAAGTCAAACATTGCACTTTTTTCAATTCATGATTAAAATGCAAGAAAGATCAAGGTGCAACACAGAGTGAAGAATATGCAAATGTTATTTTTTATGTGATTTTTCAATTTCTGTACCTGAACATCTACAAACATAAAAACCTATTTTTGTGCTATAGGCCTATATTTAATTGTGCTATTACTTGTCATTTGTTCATTTGTTCTTATTTACTGGCTGTCACTTGTCTTTAATGTTTAAACTTTATATTTATGTTTGGCTAGTGATTTTTGCTGTGGTGTCGAAATTGAAATAGAGAATTGCAAAAATGTAATTGGTATCTAAAATATTGGTGTCATATAAGCTTATTTATTGAAATACAAGATAACAGATCAAAAACAATGATAACAGCAACTATTTTATTTTTTGTGGCAGGGCCAGTGAAAAAATCCTTAGCGTTGATCCCTGCCTTTGAATATTGTTGTTGACAGTGGTGGACCTTGGAGTCAAAATTGTTGAGAACCACTGATCTAGACCAGCAAAATAAAACATTAATACCAAAGGAGAATTAATACATAAAAAAAGTACAAACCCAATTCCAAAAAAGTTGGGACACTGTACAAATTGTGAGTAAAAAAGGAATGGAATAATTTACAAATCTCATAAACTTATATTTTATTCACAATAGAATATAGATAACATATCAAATGTTGAAAGTGAGACATTTTGAAATGTCATGCCAAATATTGGCTCATTTTGGATTTCATGAGAGCTACACATTCCAAAAAAGGTGGGACAG
>NW_015505226.1:2986149-3007016 GCF_001515645.1 Sinocyclocheilus grahami
TGGCTGCGTAGAAAGAGGATCCGGGTACTGAAATGGCCAGCCTGCAGTCCAGATCTTTCACCCATAGAAAACATTTGGCGCATCATAAAGAGGAAGATGCGACAAAGAAGACCTAAGACAGTTGAGCAACTAGAAGCCTGTATTAGACCAGAATGGAACAACATTTCTATTCCTAAACTTGAGCAACTTGTCTCCTCAGTCCCCAGACGTTTGCAGACTGTTATAAAAAGAAGAGGGGATGCCACACAGTGATAAACATGGCCTTGTCCCAACTTTTTTGAGATGTGTTGATGCCATGAAATTTAAAATCAACTTATTTTTCCCTTAAAATTATACATTTTCTCAGTTTAAACATTTGATATGTCATCTATGTTGTATTCGGAATAAAATATTGAAATTTTAAACTTCCACATCATTGCATTCTGTTTTTTTTTTTTTTCAATTTGTACAGTGTCCCAACTTTTTTTGGAATCGGGTTTGAATATAACCTATAATTTAATACCAAACTCACCTATAATAGAAAATGATAAAATGACCGCTCCCTCTATGATTTCTATGCGGCGTTGGATAGCCCGAGATGCAAGTCTGCCCGCACCAGCACTTTTATTCCTGTGGGTGGTGTACAAAAATGTCTGCTTTGCGGCCCACCACAGGCCTGTGATCAGGAAGAAACATCCAGGCAATGCATGGCCTTTAAAACTTCCCATGATTTCCTAAATGTCCTGGAAATCAGAACAACAGTTTTATTTAATAATATAAAAACTACAAAACAAAAATATCTCATCATTATACTTCATATGTAAAAATGTGGCAAAGCAAAAGACCGTGTTTACTGGACACACTTAAAGACAAAATTGGAAACGCAGCAGTCAGAGTCTAACAGTGCTAGACAACCAAATACAGCATATTTATTGCCACCCTGAACAAATAATTCCACACACAATACACTGCAGCGGTTAAGGAAATGTCAGAGATACAGTACAAATCAAAAATGCAGAGGAAGGTGCTGCGAGCTCGCAAACCAAGTTAAATCAGAACGTCTACACTATTAATCTAGGAAGTATAAACCTACATACTAAGTGCAGTCTCCTGTCTGAAACATTCACCAGACACAGGATAGCTGATTTGCACTTGACAGATGTTTAATACTGAGTTTAACATTTAACTTTAAAGATCGATAAAAGCTACTTTTTTTTTTTAGCTTTTAATCAGTTAAATATAAAAGTAATCCAAACAAAAAGGTGTTTTCTGTTCCTCCTTTCCTCTTGTGGAGGATGATTTCTGTAATATTTAATCAACAGGCTAATCAGTACTTGGCCCTGATCTCATTCAGGTCCCATGACATTCAAAAGGAAGGCGATCATTACTGCCATAATCAGAGTGTATCCTTGAGAACGTGACCTTTTATCACATAAATGTCTCCTTCTGTTTACAACTGCTTTCAGAAAGTAAGCTAAATTCAAACATGTGAAAAGGACGCCATGTAAGAGCAGAGACAGCAAGCACATAATGATCAAATGAGGAAAAAAATATCACAGTTATGTAATAATGAGCGTTTGAGACAAAACTGAGATTCTTATTGCATAGACATTTTTTTTTTTTTTTTGCATATGCTGTTCTGTAATGGCTTATTTCAATGGAATGTCGCATAAATGTTCTTTTTAAAATGAAATTCAAATGGTCATCAATTACCCTCATGTCGTTCCAAAGCAATTCCCTTTTTGATAAGGAAGAAAGAAAGTCATAATAGACATGAGGGTGAGTAAATGATGACAGAATGTTCATTACTGGGTGAACTATTCCTGTATTTTATTATACACTATGACATTGAAAATCATGGCAATGAGAAGCGTTTCTGCAGCTTTAATCAAATCAGTCTTTTAGTGGTCTAAACACTCTGTTCCCTCTCGAGCTTTCACGAGACATCACGGAGATATTTCTCCGTTATGGGAACTCCTTCCCTTCTCCTGGTATTTCAGGTCCACCCGGAAAGCTGACTCGAGGACGTCAGTCCCCTTTTTCCCCGACGTACACGAGCAGCTGGTGAAAACATGGTCTTCAGGATGCTCTGCTGTTACCATAGAGACTGAAGCTTTGCGAGTCTCTCCGGTGAAGAGGCCCGATCCTCTCAGGTATTGTACATAAAAGCATACTTTGTAATACTGAACCAAATAAGGGAAACCACAGTGCAGTTTTACAAAGAATAATCATAAAAACGGCATGTTTCACGATAAGATGACGGAAGTAGGTTTTTTAAATCGTTTAAAAACCTTACCTGAAAAACGAAACACGCACCGTTTTCTGTGGAAGACTATTAACGTCTCGATTTTATAAACCGCTTCACATATAATGTTTATTGAGGATAAAGGTGTGCTGTGTTCACGCTTTATTAGGCTCGCAAGAAGACACGCTATCTTACACTAAAACACCCATCTCATGCTATGCTATAATGATGTTTTCTTTTTTATTCACAGTCTTATAGGGAATAAAAAAACAGTATTCTAGTTAATTACACATATGGAACAGTAACGTTAATTGCGTTAGCTCGCCACCTAACGCTAGGTCCGTTGTTGTTTGATGTATTAAGACATTTTTTAAGTAATACAATTTACTTCATTCGGGGAAAGTGGTCTGTATTATGATTTAAGAATACATAGTTGATATCTTACCTTATAGATTGACCAAATAATGGGTATATTCTTGAAAATATTAAGAAGAAATCTCAGAGTCGATGTTTTTTCCCCTCGAGAGAGACTGATGCTGTAACAGTTCACTAAATTCTTTCAAACATCCTCACACGACTCTTCTTCGTCTTGTTTCAGCATCGTGACTGTTTATTCCATCAGGAACTAGCACATTAACAACTTCTTCCACTTTTCCAGCTGTTTCACCACCAGATTTGAGGGTTTCGCTTTTTCAGAGCGTCTCCTCACTGGAACCTCCCATTTCATGAAACGATTGGTTCATGAAGAGACCAGACGTCAGTGTTTCGAATTTGATTGGTTAGCTTACCTGTCAATCAACAGTTGGTCTCTTTTCCACGTGTGCATCTTTTTCTCTCTCCGAAAGAATCAGTGGAAGATTGACCGCTACAGTCAAAAGAAATTTCAGGCCAATGGAATAAACTTATAAAATATATTTTGAAAACGTACTTCTATTTTAAAACCTTGGTAAATCAATACATAGATAGATAGATCACAATTAATGTACATGTTCTCTTTAAAGTTTTAGGTAGCCTACTTACTTATGCCTAATGCTTTGGTCCAATTGTTGTAGAATATTTTGATGACATGCTGTTTTATTATAACAGTTTTTACAGAGTTTTGTTAGGCTTTTACAGTTATTGAATGGTTTATAAATGTAGGGTGGGACATGAGGGCAGGGTTTGGGTATACGTGCTCAAAGAGAGGACCTGGCAACGGAGAGAAGAATGTCATCTCAAATATTATTTATTTTACACTTTATAACGTGGCACTCATATTACGAAGTTACATAGAAACTGAATTCATTTAAACTAAACAGCATCCTGGCACCAAATCTATGAACTCAATGAATTCTGTAAAAACAAAGTAGGGAGCAACAGCCTACTTTAAAAATAACAGCACTATATAAAAACTTTATAGTAGCATAGGCTAGGTATTTCTTAATCTGTTAATATTTAATTAAAAGTATGACTTTAGTACAAACAACATACATCTTTGAAACTTACATTTCTGATCATTAGAAAATCACAATATGTTGGACAGAGTCTAAAATTCTCTGCCTTTGAATTTGGCATGTGTACGTTAATGGGTAATTCAGATGTGCATTGTGCAATACATGAGATATGGACAAAGAGAAAACAAAAAGGCTCTGTGGTCAGACACTTAGCATGCACGGTTTTCAGCCTATCCAAACTTCCTGTCCTTATCACACCACAGAGGAAAATAAGCAAGAAAGATGGAAAAAGAGGGTCACGAACAAATAAAGACAAAGCTCTTGAGATTCATATAAAGGATGCACATTCAAAATGGTCTTTTCCTAGGCAGCGTGTGCAAGCAAAAGACCATATAATCATGCAGGACTGCTACACACATACTCGCCTCCATCTCGAGATGATGGTCTTTTTTAATTAATTTTTTTATTCACATATAAACACACTGAATCAGTTTCCAGGGTCACAGGCTACAAGCAGACATGGAAATATCGTGCAGTGATGAAAAATGGACATTGTCAGGGAAACTGGACACGAGCAGAGGACCAGAGGGGCTCAGGCATGGTCACATGAACTCGACAGGAGGGACAGGACTGTTTCTGCCAAAGCCATTTCTCAATGGACTGAAAGAAAGCAAAGACAAATTATGGAGGGTCATTCAAAGCCAGAATGTGGCTGTATATAAAAACTGAAAACTACTGAAACATACATCTGCTCAAGCTAAACATATTGCAACATTTAATGCTTTTAAAGAACTGCAAGCTTAGTAAAACACACTATCAGTCTGAATTTAAGTTTACATGATGTTAAAAACCTTTTGATTTGCATATTTATGCTTAAATTCTTGAAAAAAAAATGTATTTGTCCACAAATATATTTATGAATATATTTACAAATAGTTGACTTGTAGTGCAGCCTATGCGAGATAAATGCTAAAGGAAATAATGTTCAACTCAACTAAATGTTTCCATTCCAGAAGAAAAGACAAAAAAGTTATATATACATTTATATCACTAAGACCCATAGCAGAGGCATGATTGCACTTGCATGACAACTGCAGATCTGTTGACCTTGAGGGGCAGAACTGTGACCCATCATTGATTTCCATTGCAGTGGCATGATTAGCCACCAGCTAATTTCCAGCATATGCATTTAACAAGCTACTGTAGCTTTATAAATGCAACTCCTGATGTATGACCTGCAAATTCAGGATTTTAACATATTCACACAGCATCCATAATTCCAAATCAAAAACCAGCCAAAGCATCTTATATTCACAGTTTGGTTTTCTAATCCAAAATAGCTGTATAAAATGAACAACAGGATCATGAATAATAGCAACAATCAATGCACATTAACTCTGAAAAACAAAATTTGAGCGACAGTTTAGTAATACACAGACTATAAAAAAACATATTATGGTTTATATAATTCTCACCATATAGGTAAAGGACAAAAAGTACAAAATCATGACATTTCAAACAGCAATATTTATAAAATATAAATGACTTGGAATGGGAAAATAAATAAAAATGCTGGTATCTACTGTTGTTTGCAAACCAGGTAAATTTTTAAGCAATAGTAGTGAAGCTAAACACAAACTAAAACTGACAATTAACACGTTTTTTGATAATATACTGAGTGATTACTCTTTAGTTTAACTACTTTTCATACATACAGTACACTCTTTAAAAAATAAATGTTACTTTTTTTTTTATATATATATTTTTTTAATCTAAAAAAACCTTTTCCATTATAAAGAACCTTTTGTGCAATGGAAAGGTTCCACAGATGGTAAAGTTTCTTTATATCTAAATAATAAATTTAAAGAACCTTTATTTTTAGAGTGTATTTTAAACAAAAACAATCAACGTTGTCTACGCAAAGAGAGTTCACAGTACACTCTTTAAAAAATAAATGTTACTTTTTTTTAATATATTTTTTTAATCTAAAAAAACCTTTTCCATTATAAAGAACCTTTTGTGCAATGGAAAGGTTCCACAGATGGTAAAGGTTCTTTATATCTAAATAATAAATTTAAAGAACCTTTATTTTTTAGAGTGTATTTTAAACAAAAACAATCAACGTTGTCTACGCAAAGAGAGTTGGCGACGGGGTAAACGATATTCCTCCTGTCCAGGGCAGAACGGTATCTCCATTCCTCGCTCACAAGCAGGTGCAGAACTCCCACTACGTGGACGTGCACTGTGCTCCGGCCATTTTGCCTTCCCAATCCATAATCAGAAACAGCAGATTCAGTGTATAGCTGGCGCAAAAGCAGCAAGTAACCAAACAAACATGCATGCCAGTTGGGGAAAAGCACCGATTTTGAAAATACCCTTGTTCACTTGGTGTCATGTGTAAACTTCTATTTCCATTCACCCACTGCTTCAGTTAACAATTTGATACTGTTAGAAGACAACAAGAGGAGAGAAATGATGCAGGAAGTGTTTACCTCTTTATGAAAATGATGGCCACAGTGAAGTTCTTGGATGCCACCCCTTCTATTCCATAGTTCTTCATGGCAAATAAGACATATGCTATCTGCATCACCCTACA
The DNA here is from genome assembly GCF_001515645.1 of Sinocyclocheilus grahami. NCBI lineage: Eukaryota > Metazoa > Chordata > Actinopteri > Cypriniformes > Cyprinidae > Sinocyclocheilus > Sinocyclocheilus grahami. Next base: position 2,992,403 of record NW_015505226.1, read on the forward strand.
AACAAACCAGACAAAATCATCCAAAAGTGTTATATTAGGGCATTGATGCACTTTATGCATATTAAAGTATACGGTATACAAGTTTTTAAAAGAAGTTTCCTTTGCTCACCAAGGCTGCAGTTGTTTTGAAAAAAACACAAAAAGTAATATTGTGAAATATTATTACAATTTAAAAAAATGTTTTCTGTTTTCATTCTAAAATTAAATTTATTCCTGTTATGGCAAAGCTGATTTTTCAGCAGCCATTACTCCGGGCTTCAGTGTCACATGATCCTTCAGAAATCATTTAAATATGCTGCTTTGGTGCTCAAGAAACATTTTTTAAAATTATTATTATTATTATTATTATTATTTCTTACGGTGAAAACAGTTTTGCTGCTTAGTATTGTTTGGGAAATGGTGCTAAAAGTTCTCACGATTCTTTAATGAAATTTCAAAAGAAAGGCATTTATTTTAAATGTTTTATAATATCTGTCACTTTTTATCAGTTAAATGCAATTTAAAAAATCTATTTCAAAACTAAATTGATTGATTGATTGAACAGTAGAGTATACAGTACTTAGTACAATAAAGTAGGCCTACTAATTAATTTGGCCTATATATCGCCACCTGTATTTAAAACATGCAATTGCATGTCACTTGCAAATGCAAAAGAGTTAACCTCAATGCTTTGGCACTGCTCTACTGCACGGTTTGAGGAATTCCAGTGGTTTCAAACGATCACCTTCAGAGGATTTGTCATGTTGCATCAAGACCCACTGATGGTAAGAGGTACCAACAAAACTTATAGCCTATATCAGAAAAAAAGCCATCTGAGCATTTAAGTGTGATATCTGCCGTTATGGTTCGGATCTTGTTTTGACACATGCTCAGTCCCCTTCCCTTTTTGATTGCAGACTCTCAGTTCCAGATGTATTTGTTTTGAAAAGCTTATTTGCACAAAATCACACATTCGTGAAAATGGTGTGAGCATGCACATTACATGTTCAGTTTGCATAGTGTGTGGCCTGGTGTAATGGAGGCCAGCTAGTAAGAGCTGTTCAGGTAAACCTCACTCCCCTGATCTCAAAAGGCACCTACCCCTGACACTAGGGGCCCTGGTCTTTAGCGTCCTTGTCAGCGTGCCTGCCTCCCATGTTGGAAACGCCTATTTGAATCCTGCTCAATCCGGGTTAAGTAGAACCAGAGGGGTTACATTGGTGCCGTGACCCGGATGGGAGTGAGGTTAAGGGGGTGAATGTAATGGAGGCCAGCTAACAGCTGTGGAGGTAAACTTAACTCCCCTGATCTCAAAAAGCTTACTAGCGACTTATGCTGGTTTGATATTTGAATTGAATGCAATGATAATGAGACATTTTAAAGTATTTTTAAAGACTTTTTTGGTCTGCTGTATGTGACATGACATCATCTGGTCCCTCACCTTCTGGTTATTGAAACGCAGCCTCTTCTCTAAGCACTCAGTGAGCTCTGGAATGGTGCTGATGTGACATTCAGGTCCCACCACTTTGGTTCGGCTGTTTTCGTCTGAAGACATACGGCGGGCACGAGGATGAGAGTACACCTCCTTCTCCTCACGGCCCTTTAGGTGGACAGGGCCAGGGGCCATGGTGTTAGCATGGAAATGATTCGCCTGCATGGCTTCTAGCTGAGACTTTTCAATACAGAATCCAAGACAGAAAGAGAGGGAGAAAGACCATGACATAGAAAGAAGTAATAAGCTACATATAAGCTATATTCATTTACATTTACATTTAGACATTTAGCAGACACTTTTATCCAAAGCGACTTACAAATGAGGACAATGGAAGCAATCAAAATCAACAAAAGAGCAATGATATGCAAATGTTATAACTAGTCTCAGTTAGCTTAATGCAGTACACGTAGGAAGGTTTAAAAAAAAATTCATATAATAAATAAAACGAAAACAGATAGAATAGAAAAAGAATAGAGCAAGCTAGTGTTAGAGGCCTGTTTTGCTTTTGTTAATCAGAAGTCATAAAGTCTGTAGTAAATTTAGTAAATAAAGAGAGTGCAAGTCTAAAAGGGGCAAGTTTATTTTTTATTTTTTGTAAAGAATATAATTAGAATAGAGAGTGCTAGAGTTAGAGGGTCAAATAAAGATGGAAGAGATGTGTTTTTAGCCGATTCTTGAAGATGGCTAAGGACTCAGCTGCTCGGACTGAGTTGGGCTGGTCATTCCATCAGGAGGGAACATTTCATTTAAAAGTCATAGAAAGTGATTTTGTGCCTCTTTGGGATGGAAAGAGGGCACAACGCTTGCTGAACGCAAGCTTCTACAGGGCACATAAGTCTGAAGTAATGAATTTAGGTAAAGGAGTGCAGAGCCAGTGGTGGTTTTTGGCAAACATTAATGCCTTGAATTTTATGCGAGCAGCTATTGGTAGCCAGTGCAAACTGATAAACAGTGGTGTGACGTAGATTCTTTTCGGCTTGTTAAAAATGTATCTTGCTGCCACGTTTTGGATTAATTGTAAAGGTTTGATAGAACTGGCTGGAAGACCTGCCAAGAGAGCATTGCAATAGTACTTGTATAACTTGAATAATCATTTTGCACTTAATTGCAGTAAATATTCATAATAGTCTGTAGGCTCTGCCATGGAAAGGGTCAAAATAGGTTAATTATACTTGAGCAGCCCAAAATGACTTGTGTAAGTGTTTCACTTGAAGTCAAGCTAATCATAGGAGCTTCACCTATTAAGCTTGAGCTATTTACTGTCATTCACTATTGCCTTTTGGGCTGGATTACGCTGTTTCCAAATAGCTACATTACTTTCCCCAAGACATACTGAGCATGTATGCATTGCCAAAACTAGTTTCCTGACCTAATGCAACATAGTACAAATATGCACTTATGAAATATGCAAATATGCACTTGCTTGCAGAAAAATACACATTTGGAAAAAAAGGAAAATGCTTTTGGAATAGCACTTTTTACACTGATTGCATTACAATCAGATCTTAGCATAATGAATAATTCGATTTAAGCAACAAAACAAATAGATACATATAAAGCAAGTGGTAAACTTATGCATAAGAATTTTGATTTTAATTTTCATCTTATTTTCAAGAGAGAGCTGCTTTCTAGTCAATATTGGTGTGACGTAGATTCTTTTCGGCTTGTTAAAAATGTATCTTGCTGCCACGTTTTGGATTACTTGTAAAGGTTTGATAGAACTGGCTGGAAGACCTGCCAAGAGAGCATTGCAATTGTACTTGTATAACTTGAATAATCATTTTGCACTTAATTGCAGTAAATATTCATAATAGTCTGTAGGCTCTGCCATGGAAAGGGTCAAAATAGGTTAATTATACTTGAGCAGCCCATAATGACTTGTGTAAGCGTTTCACTTGAAGTCAAGCTAATCATAGGAGCTTCACCTATTAACCTTGAGCTATTTACTGTCATTCACTATTGCCTCTTGGGCTGGATTACGCTGTTTCCAAATAGCTACATTACTTTCCCCAAGACATACTGAGCATGTATGCATTGCCAAAACTAGTTTCCTGACCTAATGCAACATAGTACAAATATGCACTTATCAAATATGCAAATATGCACTTGCTTGCAGAAAAATACACATTTGGAAAAAAAGGAAAATGCTTTTGGAATAGCACTTTTTACACTGATTGCATTACAATCAGATCTTAGCATAATGAATAATTCGATTTAAGCAACAAAACAAATAGATACATATAAAGCAAGTGGTAAACTTATGCATAAGAATTTTGATTTTAATTTTCATCTTATTTTCAAGAGAGAGCTGCTTTCTAGTCAATATCTTATCTCTATAATTAATTTAATCTACTTTGCATACCACAAACACACGTTGGGTTTACATGTTTTATGGAGACATTCCATAGAGGTTCCATAGAGGTTTAACCCCTAAAACTTACCCTCACACAAAACTTCATTCTGAATGATTTATAAGTTTGTTTGTTGTCCCCATAAGGTAAAACATTACTGGTATTACTATCTTTGTGTGGGGATGTAGGGAATAATATAGTTGATAACCTACGCTAGAATCAGTAAAATTATGACATGACAAATTATGCTTAGCACAAAGTGCAGGAACATAACAATAAATTTCTTCTGTAACTAAAGAATACTGAACCTTTATCAAATATTTATTTGACTTTTTATGTAATTGTGTCCTCATAAACCACATAAATATGCACACACACACACACACACGTTGGGTTTACATGTTTTATGGAGACATTCCATAGAGATTCCATAGAGGTTTAACCCCTAAAACTTACCCTCACACAAAACTTCATTCTGAATGATTTATAAGTTTGTTTGTTGTCCCCATAAGGTAAAACATTACTGGTATTACTATCTTTGTGTGGGGATGTAGGGAATAATATAGTTGATAACCTACGCTAGAATCAGTAAAACAATATTTCTGCCAAGTAATATAGTTCCTTATACTAACTGTTGGCTCGTTTCATAGTGATTTTGAACATGGATCGTCAAATCAGAATTTTGAGCTGAATAATTTTAAACACTACAAAATTATATTTAATTACTATAAATTAAAAATTATTAAAAATTATAAACATTTTTATGTTATTTTCATATTATATTATACATTTGTAATTATAATACATTTATAGTTTATGATCATTTCTGAATATTATATTATATTATCCTAACTGTTGGCTCGTTTTACAGTGATTTTGAATATAGCTTGTCCAATCAGTTGACACTATCAATTTTATAACAGGAAACTCTTTTGTTTAGTATTGTACAATTATATATTGCATTTCTGATCATTCCCATTCTATTAACATAATTCCACATGTGCGATCACTACCTTACCATGCAGGGCAAAGAGGCACGGCGGTCAGCTTTGTTGCGTGAGGGCCTTCTAAAACTTCTCTTCCTATCTTTGGCGTGCTCCTCCCCTACCCCGTGCCCCCAGTAGCTGCTCATCCACTTGGTGAAGTTCCCATCATCATCCTCGTCATTGTCCATAAGCGCGGGAAGCAGCCGAAGAGACAGCTTGGGAACCGGTGTGCGGAGCTCTCGGTGAGGCTCCTGTCTCCTGCAAAGAAAAAACGCACCAGGGTGCAGCCGGCGTACAATGATCCAGCTGGGTCAGGCGGGGCTGCTGCTGCTGTAGTCCTGGAGCTTCTAAGGAACTCTTTCGTGGAAGGCAGTGTGAGGTCCAGACTCCAGACTGTGTATGATGGGCTGGGCTTGGCTTGGCGGTAGGTTGTAATTAGATTCCTCAAGTTAGGTGCTCACAATGTGTGGGTTTAATTGCTCTAAGCCGACCCAAAAATATGCACACAGCTTTTGTCGAAGTCTTTAAATAAGTGAATCCCCTGTAATCTATTTAACATGAGAGAGGGAGGAGAATATTATATAGATGTGGGAGACAGGTAGAGGAGGGAGAGGGCGAGCTAGATAGACACAGAGAGAGATAGAGAGAGAGAGAGGATGGTGTTTTTGGGTTGGTGCTCTGCTTTTAATCTTTCCATTACAGAGTGATGGGCCTGGGGGTGGGAGTTAGTCTCACACACTCTGAGCAACTCCAATTCTCCCATACTTTCCACTCACTGAGCACATCAAACCTGTCAATAATTATGGACTGCTGCAGGCGAGAACCAGTATGTGTTGAGAGTCAGTGTGAGTGTGTATTTATGTTTCAGTACTGTCTGTATTGAGTAAAGTAAGGCTGCCAATCGATGCAGATGGCATCTATCGAATGCAATGGCTAGACTTTGTTCTAATCATGACAAATGCTTTGTAGTATAACCATTAGGGCAGTAATATCAGTTGGGTAACACTTTACTTGAAGCTTTTGTGTATAATTTATTATATAGTATTATAATGTATGTTGTAAAGCATTATATCTTTTCATAAACAATTGTAACCAAACTTAAGATACTTTTGAATGTTTGCAGCATTGGACCCCATTGACATTGACTTATTGTATGGACTTTATTTTTTAAATTATTTCTTCTTTGGTCTTGCACAGAAGAACGAAATATGCATACAGGTTTAGAACAACATGAGGGTGAGTAAATAAGGACACCATTTTATTTTTGTGTAAACGATCCTTTCACTGCATCACAAAATCCAAAATTAGGATGAATCATAAATAATTATGTCTGCCTATATCAAGCTCCACTGTATATTTGCAAAATGCACAACGTTTAGCCATTCACAAATTAGCCTCACATTCCAAATGTTGCAGCTGCGTGTATTTTCCCATGTATTTTCTGCTGACCCCATTTTAGAATATGATAAAACCCCTCCCCATCAGGAAGAAGCAATCTAGGGCACACAGCACCCACCCCCAAGCCTCGTCTACTGTCCTGCTCCAGTTGTTCCCACCGCTGTACTCTGGGGCAGCAGAGCGTACAGTATGAGAGGACAGAGACACTGATGATACACAACACCTGTGGCCATGTCTGTTTGATCCTTGCCCTTGCCCTTAGTGTTGTTGTGTGAACTCTGTGAATTCTGGGTCACTATATGCCTATTTACTTATATTATTCCTTGTGTTCAGCAAGAAATATTACCTACATTAATTATGGTTAAAACAGAATGCAATACAGCATAATTTTAAAGCTTGTTTGGAAATGATGCTGAATAAAAATATTATGTTCAAAAGTGTTTCATATTTTAATGATGGATATTTATGGTTTAAAATTTCTGGGACAACGTAAAAAAATTGAGTAATTTGATTAAAAAATCTTACACTCATCAAGGCTCCATTTATTTGATAAAAATACAGTAAAAACAGGATTATTTTGAAATATTTTACAATTTAAAAGAACTGTTTTATATTTTAATATATTTTAAATTGTAATTTATTCATTTTATATATATATATAAAAACGGAATTTGCAGCAATTACTTTGGAGTCTTTGATGATTATAAACTTCAAAAGAACAGCATTTACTTGAAATGTATTTATTTATTAAAATCTTTGTAGCAATGTAAAAGTACGTATGTGTGTGTGTGTGTGTGTGTGTATATATATATATATATATATAACATATACTTTAGTGTACAGTATAAAAAAGAATTATAAGAATTGAAAATAATTTTATAATTTAACATCAGCAAAAAAAAAAATCACTGACTTTCTTGTAGATATAAAATTTTACTTTAGTGTACAGTATAAAAAAGAATTATAAGAATTATAAGAATTGAAAATAATTTTATAATTTAACATCAGCAAAAAAAAAAATCACTGACTTTCTTGTAGATATAAAATTTTCTCAACAGATTGTTTTTTAGCAAAAGCAATATGAGAATGTGTAAAAAAAACAAAACATTCTAACTTCTTATCCAAATTGCAGGCAATACTGTAAGAAGAAACTGTGTCCTTACATACATCAACACAAGTTGTTTCTAATCAAAGAAATCTAAATGATCATCTCTTTTGCAATTCAAGGACCTTAATCTTCTTATCCTGCCATCCCATGCAGGTATTCGCATAATTTAGATTGTAACACGGGTTTAAAGTTGATTAATCATGTTGTAGTGGATAACAAGTAAGAGGTCTTTCGTGGTTGGGTTGAGTGTGACCAAATACAACATCTTCCTGACAAAAGGAGCAATTGAACATGGATAAATGTTGAACATTATTACAGTAAAACAGGCTTGTTCCCAGTTTCAGTGCAAACTTTTGTGCATGAAGCAACTGTTTATTTGATATAAAGTCCCCCCTGTTTGTGGTTCTATTTCAGGTGTTTTCATACACTAAAATAGTCCTTATTCCATATTTTCCCATATAAAAAAAGCAGAGTTTGGTTGCTAAACAGAGCTCTGAATAATGAACTTGTGGTCCAAAAAGGACATAGTGCTTCTAAACTTGGAGCCAATCCTGTTGTGTTCTGTCACACGCAGTATAAGTAATCGTCTCTAGAGGAGGTCACCTACACACTCCAAGGTTTTGATGACAACAGCATTTACATGTGGAAATGAACTCCTTTAAATTATTATTCACTCTATGTACAGAATAGAGGAGTCAATACTGAAATTGCCATTTGCAATACTAGTTTATACTAGTGGTTTATACTGTACTCTGTCCGTACAGAACTGGATCTAGCTGCTGTGTGTACATGGCCTGAGAGTGTTTATTAGGCCTTAGAAGACCCCATGACACAGTTTACCGCACTGAGTGAGGAGAAAGTGAGAGTGTCTTATGAGGATAACCACTGTCCTCAAGGTGTCTATCATTGAAACAACGTGGTATGTAATATTAATATATTTTCAGTGTGTTCTTCAGATTCTTAGTTTTGAATGACCTTAACCTGGATTTACTGAAAGATGTGTGAAGAGACCTTGGCTCTTTTCTAGGCTGAATGCATACAGGGAGACAGTAGCCTTGGTCTCATAACTACGTTACTAGCACAAACACAAATTGATCATGTCTCGTGTTCTAGCTAAGAGCTATGATTGATCTAAACTTGTTATGGCAGTGTGCAATCAATTGACATTTTACATCATGTGTCAACCAGAGCACCTAGATACAGTGTAGCAGACTTTTTTTTTGACTACTGAACATGCTCACTGTTTTGAAATCTGATTTTTGAAAATGTAAAATCCATCCATGTATTTTAATCAACACATCTATGAGGAGCCTATATTATTATATAATATATAAACTAAAATGTACATGTATATGTGTGTCTAATACATAATTATCAGCACCCCTAGAATTTTTTATTTATTTATAAATTTAATTTTTTGGTAATTATTTGTGTAATTTACCAGCAATTTCTGAGTGAAAATTTGTTTTTAACCCCCCCCCCCTCCCCCACTTTCATACCCAATAGGGCAGTCTATAATATATCAATATTGTGGCATCATCCAAAGCATGTCATAAGCACATGCAGTGGGCCTGAAAAAGGTGTCTATACACTATTCACAGACCAGAACCAGAACAAAGAGCACCACCAGTTTAATAAAATTTGACCTTGCCAACTGAAGATACTCAAGGAGGAAGATAATGCACTCAGTACAGTCTTTGTTCAACTGAAAGGGGACATTCATTACAGAAATGAATGCATTCCTTCTTCAGCTTACCTTCACCAGTGAGGATGACTGAAGTTTTAGTTCTACAGTCATTTTGGTAAATCTCAAGTTAAAGATTGAGATATTAAAGCAGCACTGTGTAACTTTTGGAGCTCTAGCGGTTAATAAACAGAACCAGTGTTGCCAACTAATTTTCAGGGGAAGTTGCTAAAGGAAGTTCGATTTGTTGCTAAAAGTTGCTAAATGACGTTGTGATGTCATTGCGTGATGACGTCATTACGTAATCACGACACAAAATTGTGTCACTACATTAAAAATAGAATTTTGTTAATTTAGATTTGTTCGTAAAATAATATAAATGCATAATATAATGTTAAAATATAAATAACTTTTTTATATACAACATTGAATTATTGAACACTTACACATTTTTGAACGATTGCAAGTTTTTTTATTAGCTAGTAAACTAGTAAAACTACACATTCTGAACAATTATGGTTTTAAGCAGTGTATTAGTAGTCAGTATGCTACACTCTAAGAAAAGAATTCACAGGTTTTTACCTGCATTTTAAATTACGCATTGTATTTTGTGTTTCGGGTTACAACGGATGATGGATAACGGATAATGTCCTGGAAAATTACTCGTACCTTTTCCATTTGTCTAGATATTTTTCTTACAGTGTACTAACTGATCAACAATCACAGGTACAAGCTACTAACCAGGTGTATCATAAATGAACAATTATTAAATTATTATTATTATTATCAAATTGAACAATTGCAAATAGCAGTAACTTAATTCACGTGATGTGTGTACTGCTAGGCATCTTTGGTTTCCTCTTTTTGTGAAATTTAGATGGAAAATGTCTACCTTTTTATTGTTTGAGCCACTTATCAAAAGTTGCTAAAAAATAGCTAAATTTGTTGCTAGGTGCTTTTGGAAGAAAAAGTTGCTAGGGTAGTCTGAAAAGTTGCTAAATTTAGCAACAAAATTGCTAAATTGGCAACACTGAACAGAACTGCACACATCCCGCGGAAGAACATTCCAACCGGAGCTACTTCTCTAAGTTTATGTCTATGGCGATTCACGCCATGTGTCTATGTCTATGGCGCCATGTGTTACTCCGCAGCGGAGACGACCCGACCAGGCTACAATAGTCCAAATATAAGTACTTATTATAAGTGTACCGTAGTGATTCGGAATAAGACAAAAACGCGGTTTGGAAGATGAATTCATGATGTACTCGCTCATTATATACATTCAGCAAATTTTGAACACAGAAAAAGTTACATAGTGCTGCTTTAAAGCCAGTTGCTCAATTGCATCTACTGTATGCTGTACACTGGCAAATTTGCCCCTCTAGAGGAATTCATTTGTACTGCAATCATCCAAGTAATCTCAGGGAAATTAGACTTGATTGAGTCGTATAATATCTTACTTTATTTTTGTGCTTAGTAGGTTTCATTACCCTCTTAATAGGCAAATATATTAATAAATAAAGAATGCTTCATTTAAAACTAAGGAGCACACATGTAAGAAATACCATGTCTGGGACATGCCACTTACAGCTACTTTATTTGTGAGTTTATATGTGATTTAGAAATCTTTTATTTTTGGTTGTGTTCTTATCTCTGTCCTTTTCTGAGCTCACTGTAGCAAAAATTGCGACTAAAGTTTGTTATCCTCCAATTATATTGCATACAAAATGTCACATCTGTACATCATGTCATTTCTTAGTACAAATAAATAAAAAGAGGTACAATTTTGTGAAGAGAGAACATACACATGAACATAAACTAAGCCTTGTGTGTGTGTGTTTAGTTTCTCTTTCACTTTTTAATTGCAAATAAACTGCACTGCAGTGAAATACATTATAAATCGAAAAGGAAAGGGTAAAAATACAAACAGATTAAAAAAAGAACACCTCAATCAGCAAGTAAGAAAGATAAGATCATAAGAAATGTGTTGTTATTATTATTATTATTATTTATAAGTTATAGTAGATTTTATAGTAAGGGAAATCTCAGCAAGAAACACTTCAAATATAGGCAAAGTAAGACATTTGTGAAAAATAAATGAACAATATACTGATAGGAAAAAAGAGACACGTTTAATCACATTTTATAAAAGGAGATTGATAGAGAAGTTTGATGACAGTTAAAAGTCCTCATGTCTTTGATCTTTGCTGACTTTTATTTTGACAGCATGACGTCGCGTTGTGGACCAGGAACTACTTTCCACTCGAGCAGCGCGCGACACTGGTGTTCGCCTGCATGCTATGCCCTTGTTAGCCACGCAGCTAACCCAAGTGTCCCATTTGGAAAGATGAATTGAAAGTTATACCAGTAAGAGATCTGATAGACATCTATATTTGACATTAGTTGCTAATAGCAGGATGTTACGAGCCGGAAGTGCAGTTACCTGGTAAGCTCGTTTTCAGCTACTGAATTTAACGCAGAAACAGGAGACTGGAAACTAGGTGATTGGATATATAAATATAAAATTGCTAATCACGTCTCTGATATACATACACTAATTTATATTTATAAAGGTGAACTGTGAGGATTAGTCCTTAATTACTACTGTTACCTGGTATCGTTCCGTAAATGACACAGACTGAATGACACCACCCAAAACACCGACTCAATTTTCTCAACTGAAATCACTTTTTAGATTAATTATATTAATAACAGAAAATCTGCATTGGTATCATACGAATCGTCTTATCAATATAATATCAATGGCTGTCTAATTTGACGCTTTTAAAGTACTAACATTAGCCACTGTACAAATAAGAACCACCAAGAACTGTTATTTTATTTGCGTTCTTGCTTGAAAATATATCTATAATCACTCAAGATGACGTTTTCAGGTATTTAGTGGTTTATTAACACAGTTGTCATAGTTGGGACCTCATATCATATGCTGTTTTGTGGGTTTGCATGCAGCGTGCGTCTGACAGAAACCTGCCAGTATGTTCTTTATTTTAAATAGCATTTAATAGAATATTTTGTGTTCTTATGTCAGAAACAGCTTTATATGGTTCCTTAAATGTTTATTTCGGCGTTTTATTTACAAAAAACAAAACAAAAACAGATTGACACTTGATTTGCCGCGCCAAACATTACTGTTTTGTTTATAATTTTCTATACATTCGAACTCTAACTTCCAAGACTATCACAACAAGGCATTCAATCAAGTTTCAAAAAATAATTTCTAACTTTGAAAGACAAAAATTGTGTTGCAATTGTCAAAATTAGGACTTTATATCACATGCGGACTGTGCTGTGATTTTACATGCAGTGTGTGTCTGACAGAAAGCATCTAACATTTTCACTGTTTTAAACAGTATGTTACTGTATATATTTATTTCACAAATAGATTTATAGTTTTTATTAAATGTTTATTTCTACGTTTTCTTTACAAAAAAACAATGTTACTTCGTAGCACTTATAAATGTACACACTTTTGATTGTAAACAATGGCCATGCATGATTTCCATCAACTGACTCAAAACTCTCCTCACACTAGCACCAGGCCACCAAGCCATCCGTACTCTTGAGTCCTGCATTTGAAAGACATAGGCTAAATTCTTCAAAGATTCTTACATATGTTGTGTGTAAATGAGGCAGAATGATCACAGTGTCTCTCTCTCCCCAGCATTGCCTGCAAGAATCTGCTTCCCTCCAGAATGGGGGTGAAGTTCAGAGTTCCGTTGCAGAAACTGCACCCGCTCTCCCGTGCCATCCATCACCGCTACTCTTCTAACAACAATCCACAGAGACCACCTCACTGTTCAGCTGCCCGCCATTACACGTCTCTCTCCAGGCTCCCTATGCGTCCTCCCAAATCCCGGTCAGGAGGCCACGGCTATCAACAGCACCGGTCCTTCTGGGTGGCCAGTCTTGCTGCCAGACTGCTGAAACTGAGGTACATCTTGCTGGGCTCAGCAGTTGGAGGTGGATATACAGCAAAAAAGGTATGCTTAAGTAGTTGGTTCTGTTGTGCGGATGAAATGACTGACCTCAAGGTCATTTTACTTGCAAATTCAGAGTCCACAATAAGGTTGAATCTGAATTTGAACACTTTGGGTGTACTGTTTGTCCGTTTTCAAACAGGATGCAGTTATTTGACTTTCATTGCCACATGGCATTTCATTTTATTGACCTATAGATTTATCAGTCAAGTATCAGTCATCAAATCAGTTGTCAACAGAAAAATACTATGTCTGTTGGTATCAGACAAAATGTTTATTAATGCACCACTAGTCAGTGCAGCCTGTCTGTTTTTTTTGTTTCCAGACTTACGATGAATGGAAGGATATGTTTCCTGATATGAGCCAATACACATGGATTGTGCCAGACTTTGTTTGGGAGCTGAGTGAAAATATTGATTTAGGTAAGTAATTTGTAGAGCCATATTTTGATCAGACCTGTTTAACAATATGCATGTGCTACAGTTGAAAATTATTTGGTGTTGTTGACTTTCTAATGATATGCTGTGAATGTTATTTCTGTGCCCCTGAATAAAGACAAGCTAGCCAGTGCTTTGCCTGAACTAGAAGAGATAGCCAAACTACTACCTGATATGGAAAAGATCGGAGAGAACTTCACCTTCCTAAAGAGCCTCCTCTCCAGTGGTAAGCAATGTCCTTTACACACACTTCATGATGGACACAAAGTAAATACAGGTGGATGATTTGGTTAAAGCTGCAGTCCGTAACCTTTTTTGGTTAAAAATGATCCAAAATCAATATTTGAGCAAGTACATAACCAGCCAGTGTTCAAAACTATCGCCTTACTTTAGCCCGATTCACAACGGTAAGCTTATAATAATATTTTCTAATTTGAGTGGTACGGGTAGGTTTTTGCGGGAAATTCGAGCATGGCACTGCGTCATTACGTCACGTCTGTAAACATAAAGAAGTTGTCCCGGCTACTAGGCTATCGCATGTGAGGATCCTGCAGGTGGCCGATCGTTTATAGCCTTTTCTCACAGCAGCCAGAATAAGTAAATGTATCATTTTGATGGCGGATTGTAATCCAGAAAGGATTATGTGTTTATGAAACACATGTGAATGAAATTAAAATATATTCCAGTTATAAAAGTGCTTCTGATTACAGATAGCCTGGGATAACAAAGATTTGTATTTTAAAGAAAACCAGTTCGAAGAGAGCATAATTTGCTTTTTGGGTTAAAAGAATTTCTTAATATGAAATTTCGACAAGCATGACAATTAGATTAGACTGTGCAGAAATCAAAATCTACACGCTAATACACACTATACTCATAATCACCAATGCTGATGCTGTTAACATTAATCATTTGAGAATAAAGTATAATAATTTGAATGGTTTGATGTGATATGAGCTAAGCGATCTTTAGATTTAATCACCATTAGTAGCGAGATTTATGGTAATGCTTTTTTCCTCAGTTGGTCAGAACAAACGTGGCAGACTTGTTACTTGTTCAGATGGCAATATACGGTGAAAATTCTTATTTGGGTCATATATTCCAAGATGTAGGCTAGAATCTGTGATTGTGAAGTACAGTAAATATCCACACCGGTGCGGTGACTGACTGCCACACAC
>NW_015505226.1:3007237-3038208 GCF_001515645.1 Sinocyclocheilus grahami
AAATTATATTCCAGTTATAAATGTGCTTCTGATTACAGAGAGCCTGGGATTACAAAGATTTGTATTTTAAAGAGAACCAGTTTGAAGGGAGCACAATTAGCTTTTTGGGTTAAAATAATTTCTTAATATGAAATTCGAAGAGTATGACAATTAGTCACCAATGCTGATGTTGTTAACATTAATCATTTGAGAATAAAGTATAATAATTTGAATGGTTTGATGTGATATGAGCTAAGCGATCTTTAGATTTAATCACCATTAGTAGCGAGATTTATGGTAATGCTTTTTTCCTCAGTTGGTCAGAACAAACGTGGCAGACTTGTTACTTGTTCAGATGGCAATATACGGTGAAAATTCTTATTTGGGTCATATATTCCAAGATGTAGGCTAGAATCTGTGATTGTGAAGTACAGTAAATATCCACACCAGTGCGGTGACTGATAGCCACACACTCTTCAGAACATTAGATTCATCCGCGCTGGAGCCGTGCCGACTCACAACCCACGCAAGCTAGATAATTCCGCACACAGCTGCAATTCCAGGTTTTCAAACAGAAATGGCAACAAAGAGGCAAAACTTACGGACTGCAGCTTTAAATAAAAAGGTAAATTAGAAAGGTATACTGCTGTTCAAATGTTTGGGGTCAGTAAGAAAAAAATAAAAGATAAAGAAATTAATAAATTTATTCAACATGTCAGTTTTTTACTTTTTTATTTATCAAAGAATCCTGAAAAAAAATTATCATGGTTTCCACAAAAATATTGAGCAGCAGAACTGTTTTTCAACATTGATAATAATTAGAAATGTTTCTTGAGCACCAGATCATCATATCATTTCTGAAGGATCATGTGACACTGAAGACTGGAGTAATGGCTCCTTAAAAAGATGTAGCTTTCCCGTCTCGGGAATAAATTATTACAATTTAAATATTAATTGAAATAGAAGAGAGCTATTTTAAATTTTAATAATATTTCACAATATTACTATTTTTACTGTATGTACAGTTTTGATCAAAAAAATTTAGCCTTGGTGAGAATAAGGGAGTTCTTTCAAAAACATTCAAACAATTTTACTGACCCTAAACTTTTGATCAATTAATCAAATGTTTGTGTACATTTTACAATATTTTGTAAAAAAAAAAAAAAAATAGGGATATAACCATATAAAATTAAAAAAGCGTAATGCACTACAATGGTATTTTTTGTAAGTGTGAGTTTATGTGAATGTGTGTGTGAACTTGAAGATTTAAAAAAAAATTGTTTTCTGTGATTTCTATCAACTGAATGAATTAGAATATTCTTGGACAGTCTGTTTTAAAACATCTGCGCATTGCTTATAACCACTTTCATATATGCACAATCAGCATCTTCCTAATGATAAAATGATTTAAGGTTATTCACGCAAGTTATTTGTTTGCATTAACATATTTCTCAGTATACAGACCTGACACTTCTCGTCTGCTAGAATCCCAAACCAATGTTCAATGGAATGAGCTCTTCACACTTTTCCTGCAGTCTTTATTTTATTTTCATTTCATTTGTTCCTCTTGTTCCTCCCTCCTCCTCTCCCTCCCTTCACGTTCTTCACAGGTTTGGGTAGTGAAGTCAATGGAGCATCTGGTCTGCGTCTGTTATTAGGTGTGTAAACGCCTCACTTAGTGTGCCCCCATTCCTCCTGTACTGCTACATTGACGTGAAATGGGTTTGAATTGAAGGGGTGTGCACCTCTAATGATTGATCGGCAAAACCCCTTATCAAAGGAAATGATCTTTAAAATATCATGATAATGTTGTTAGTCAGAAATCCCTTTTCTGCACAAAGCAACTACTTCATGTCACAAAAACTCAGTTTGAAAACATAAAGTGAGCCTGCTGTTGCAGTTGCGTTACACTGTGTCTACACCGGACACAACAGTTGTCACGTCACTCCTCACCACGATGCAACATCTAAAGGCTGTCTACACTGGATGCGAGAAAGCGACCATTGCAAATCATTTGAACTTTGTGTCAGTTACGCCATAAATAGAACGAGGCATCAGTTTACTGTCGGGAATTTGTTGTGTTGCACCTCGCTGCATGTAGTATAGATAGCATTACTGATTATAATGGGTTTGATTTGTCGCGTCGCACTGCTCACGTCCGGTCTAGACATGGTGTTACGGTGTTGCATTGCTATTTATGCTACCTTTCAAAAGTTTGGGGTCAGTACGTTTTTAAAAAAAAAATGCTTTTGAAATAAGTAGTTATTTAGTTTTATTTATTCCTATGAGGGCAAAGCTTTGTTTTCAGCTGCAGTTACGGCCAGGCTTCAGTGTCATATGATCTTTCATAAATCATTATGATATGCTAATTTGGTGCCCAAGAAACATTTCTTATCACAGTTGAAAATGGTTGTGTTGCTTAATATTTTTGTGGCAACCATGACACTTCTATTCAGCATTTTTTTAAATGCTTTAAAAAAAAATTTTTTTTGGAACACTGTAAATGTGCCTACTGTCACTAAAGATCAATTTAATGCATCTTTGCTGAGTATAAATAATAATAAAAAAAAACTTACTAACCCCAAACTTTTTAATTGTAGTGTATATTTAGTTTAGATTACAAATACTATATTTAGATTACAAAGACTCAAGTTTTAATTAGTTTGTCTTTTTATAATTTAGCCAATATCTTTAAATATGGATGCTAAAGCATTCCGTTAACATGGGTTAGTTACAGATGCAGTTGCCGACACTAACAGTATCTGTAAATGTGTGGTTTCTTTCTGATTTTAATTGTCTTGCCACTTGGTCCCTTGACTTCACCTTCTCCTCTCTTAAGATTTTGTGGGCCATTCCCTGTGTTTGTCGCTCTCTCTTTCCATTGTTATTTCTAATTTATCCTATATGTTTGAAGTTCTTACAGCTCAAGAGTTTTGTAAAGTACACTTATTGAACATCTAATCTGAAATTTTTTCTTAGCATCTTAGACTAGGAGCGATTGTTTAGACCTGGAATTTATATAATATGCATATTTTATTCATGTTTTCTATAGCAGATTGCACATATTTTCTCATATTCTCATCATCACTACACTAAAACTATGATATTATTATCTATTATATGGTCTTCTTAAAGTGTGCCTAGATTATTTACAAACTATTTCTCAAGCACTTTTGCACCATTTACTTTTCAAACCTTTGAGTATCTTTGGGAAATGGTGACAATGTAATTACTTTAAAATGCAAGCAAATAATATGCTTTTGCATGCTAATTTTATTGTCACTTGATGTGCAATTCTTTTTTTCTAAATGTGTAAAGTCTAAATGCTAAATGTGTGTTTCAAGAAATGGAAGAAATAATTTGCATGTGTATGTTTTTTTTTAAATGTATTTATTTTTTCAGAAACCACAGGTGAATCAACCCTGAGAGTGACTGATGTCCCACCAACATCTGCAGCTATGTCTGACAGCAGCGATAAACAGTTTAAGAAGGTAAATTACTCTCTTTTCTGAATGCTCAAGCGCGACCATGATATACGATGGCCCTTTTGATGCTTTTGTTCTTCAGCTATTATAATAATTAAAGCAGCTTAAGTTTCTTTACCTGCATTTTTCTGCCTAGCTGTGTTGCTTGGGCTTTTAACTGAGTTGCTAACTGCTGTGCATTTATTTGGACTATTTACTGCAAGACACAAACGGCTCTTTTGTAGACCTGCTAAATACGGACACTGTTTTAGTAGCTTGCGACACCTGGCTAATGCTGAAGTTAAGTTGCCCCCACTATAATAAATGAAAATACACTACATGGCTAAAAAGTATGTGGACTGTCAGACTGGAGCAGAAAAGGCCCCAATCTGCTCCAGATGTCTATGCATTGCTGTGTGCTTGTTTTTATGAAGTTGCTAGTAATGAGTGTAACTGAATTAGCCAAAACCAGTTGATTAGAAGAGTGTCCTCCTATTTTTGACCATATAGTATACCTGGGTGTGTGTTTTTTTTTTTTGTGGAAATTATTTGTGAGCAGTGCTGTAGTCTACTTTGCTCCTGATATTTTACCTCTTTTTGGATGTCTTCATATTATTTGAAAGAAATGTCTCTCTCAGTGTGCACTATAGGGCAGAAGTCTGTTTTTCTCCATTTACATGCTGAACCATTGACAGATGAGCATCAAGGCT
This sequence comes from Sinocyclocheilus grahami, assembly GCF_001515645.1. Taxonomy (NCBI): domain Eukaryota; kingdom Metazoa; phylum Chordata; class Actinopteri; order Cypriniformes; family Cyprinidae; genus Sinocyclocheilus; species Sinocyclocheilus grahami. The sequence goes on from NW_015505226.1 coordinate 3,011,391, forward strand.
ATTAGAGATATGTTTGTATCCCTTTCTAGCAATAGGTTCACATATGTTGTCCTGCAACCTCTTGTTGCAGGAGATTAATTTCTGTCTTTTTCAGCTACATGTTTGTCTGTCATGGCCATTACACTCTCTCTTAAAAAAACTGTTGCTTCTCTGAGAGCAAAGAATTCACTCCTTGGTATTTTAATGTTTAATGTCAGTGTTCTGTTTGTTTTTTTCATTTTCTTTGTTTCCTCACTCATAAATCCCTCATTATCTGCATTGAAGCTAAACACTTTTCAGGTTAGATTAGTACTAATTCAAGTTTTTCATATTAGCGTACTTCAAATAGGATGTAGACCATAAAATGTCTTTAACAGAAAAGTTTTTAGCAGTAATATTGGCAGTCTAAGCATGTACATTACCATTCAAATGTTTGTGGTCAGTGAGATTTTTTTTAAGGTAATTTAAACTTATATTCAGCAAGGATGCATTAAATTGATTAAACATGACAGTAAAGGTGTTTGTAATGTTACAAAAGATTTCGATTTCAAATAAATGCTGTTCTTTTCAACATTCTATTCATCAAAGAATCATAAATGCGTCACGGTTTTCATCATAATATTAAGCAGCACAGCTGTTTTCAACATTAATAGTAATTGTTTCTTGAGCACCAAATTAGCATATTAAATGATTTAATTTTTAATGTGTGTGATGAAGGATCATTTAATAATACACAAAACTGGAGGAATGGTTGCTTAAAAAATTCAGCTTTGCCATCACAGGAATAAATTACATTTTAAAATGTTGAAATAGAAAACAGTTATTTTAAATTGTAATAATATTTTTACAACATTTTAAACAAATAAATGAAGCTTAAAGCATAAAAAAAGACTTCTTTCAAAAACTTTGAAATGGTAATGTGCATATATAATGTAAGAAAAATTATGAAAGCAAATTCATAACTATGTACAGAAGCAGCATGCTTTTGAAAGACATGTATGAAAGACATGATTTGATAGACATGACACATACACATTTGCTCTCTCCAGCTTCAGGCTTTGCACTGCTCTGCAACTAAATCATTGTACCTCAAATGCCCGCTTTCCTTAGTAGCAGTAATTTTATGTGATTTTAGTTCATCTATTAAAAGCTATTAGAATTGTCTTTACTGCAGTTATATATCAGCTTGACAATACTGACTGTGAGTGCTGGTCTTGAATGTGGTTCTACATTAGTGTTAATAAATGTTTGTAAATCCCTCTGATCTTCGCAGTTCAGATCGTCCCCCTGCCTTTTCCTGAGAGACCCTTACGGTTGTCTCTTTCTGCTCGTCAAGATTTTAGGTTCATCATAACTGAGTTAGATTAAAAATTACTGTATTACCAAAGCAGTATATTAAAGTGAGGCGGACCATTTCCCAAAAGCTCTGCCATGTCCTCCTATTAGTTGGTAAGCAGGTTGATTGATTGCCTGTCTCTGTGCCGTCCCTCAGCAGGGACTGCTCAGCGAGCTCATTCTCATTCAGCAGCAGATCCAGCAGCATGAGGAGGAAATGCGGCGGGCGGCAGCTAATAATGCTCCGCCTCCGCCGCGTGAGCCCAGTCCCAGCCCGGCCCCGAACCCCAGTACCTCGCAGTCCAAACGCAAGGTGAAGGTCCACTCCCCCACCACCCTTCTGATGCTGTGGCTCTCATTACAGTCTTTGACTGCCCCACACTATTCTTTTGTAACTATTTTGTGAATTTTTGACACTCAGCAATACATTTTTCCCAAATTCTTATTAGCTGAATATAATGAATATGTTAATCTTTATAATATAGCTATCAGAATGGAGAAGGTATTAACAACTGGTGTGAGAGAACTACAACTTTAATATACTCTAGTTACAAACCAAATAAGTAGCTCCACCCATCCAAGATCTTTGAAATGTGCAGCTCCAGTGTAGGTGCCATTCGGATTGATCATATCCTAAGCGACAGCTTAATCCGCACTTGTATATTAATTTGATCTGAGCATCTATATGCCTACATGCTTTTTCCACCAAACCGAGATTTCACTGTGATCTTATTCCATCTCATAGCTTGGGGTCCAAAGTCTGAGACCAATAAATACAACAATTTCTTAGTCAGGGATAATGGGCTGGTTGAGGGAAGTTGTCATAAAGGAAGTTTTTCTCTTTAAACATATAAATAAAAACTTCCTTAAATTAGAATAACTTGGAATTCTGTCAACCAAACTAAAATTACAATATCATACTTTTGTAATAGGTAGATTTTTGAGTTAGATTTTTATAAAAGATTGAACTTGTTCTCATGTCTCAAGGGTATTTTTCAGTAAGGTTAGGTCAGAGCCAGCTGAAATGTTTAAGATATTATTAATGTATTAATTACAACATTTGTTGGCCAAACAATGATCTGAAATTTTTGTACTCTGTCTTGCCTTGTGCATTTTTGTGATTTCATTTCAACATTATTTTATTGTTTAGAGATGTTAGGGAAGAGCTTGTAATAGTTTTTTCTATTGTGGCAACTTGGTTTGGCAAATTTTCCCCCATTTGTGAATGTTTAAAAGAGTTTTGTGAGCTTCAGTGGAAGGAAATCGTATCTTTTGTACAATTGGGTTTACATGATCAGTGTCACAAATTTGCTAATTTTATTAGTGACCTAGAAATAGTGCAAAATCTTTATGAATGAAATATTTCTCATTGGTTTTGTGCTGTAGTGTTTCTTGGTATATATTTCTGCAAATTCCTACAGCTTAAGACTGTTTATATTGTTTAAATTAAATTTAGATATTGAATCACAGATTTTGAGGGTGGTCTCAGACTTTTAAATCTCACGGTATGTGCCATAGTCATTGAGTTTTAACAATCAAATTCTGAGTGACTTTGAAAACATGTATTAGTCAGATGTTTCAATGTTTCATTCAAGCAACTTTCAAAAAACCACTGCTCTAAACATGTTTTTATTTTAAAAGTAAAATGCATCATATTAGCTATGCACCTATAACTAGCATTTTTTGCGATAAACCCGATTCTGCCTCGCTCATGCAAACCCATTTATTTACACAGTCCCACATGTAGTTAATATTCACTGCATGGAGTGGTATGCTGCCCTGCCTCATGGAGAGCAATGCACTTTGCTTCAGCTGTTGCCCAGCAAAATTAACCTGCCTAATACCAGAACTAATTACCTCTGCACATAGGCAAACGACATGCTATTTAGCAGTAATAAAAGGCAATTTCATATCACACATCCTTGTTTTTTTATGTAGATGTGCGTTTGTGTGTTTGATGTTTTCCTTTGTGTCCTTCTCTCCTCTAATCATTCACTTCTTTTCTGTGATTTGGTACTCAGCAATTGCATTACAGGTGCGGGCCAAGAAATGATTCAGCGCTTTGATGCATTGATTTATAATTTAAGCATCCTTTACAAATAGTTTTTTGGAAGTGTGGTGATTTTGTGTGAAGAACAAATGATTGATTAAATGCTTGGAAAAACCTGGAAGTGAAATTTCTTCTCTTTGCATTAACTTGCCTTCCCTCTTCTGGGCTGCCTGCTGGAATTGAATGCACGAGATTTGGATTGCTTGTGCAGTGGCTCTTACAGGGGGATATTAGGAAGATGATCAGCTGTCCTGAAAATAAATAACATGTTCATAGTCTGCTACATTGTTTCTTGTGCTTTCAGTCATCTGATAAAGAAAAAATTGACCAACTTCAGGAAGAACTTCTTCGAACTCAGGTATTAACAGTTATATGTCATTGATTTTAAGCCTTGCTTTTGGTTTCAGTTTTTTTTCCACACTAAACCTTGTAGCCTTTTCATTTATTGTTATCATATTCAGTTTATACGTGTTTTATATTCCATTTCTCTCATGCTTGTATAGTTGAAGTACCAACGGTTGCTGGAGCGTCTGGAAAAGGAGAATAAAGAACTGAGAAAAGTCGTATTGCAGAAAGATGACAAGGGTATTCACCAAAGAAAAGTCAAGGTCAGATTTAAACTTACTTCAATTATGCATAAAACTGATACATGCAATAAAACCATTTTTTAAATGGTTGGCTTTCACTGATGCATTTCTTTTGGTTTTGATCCTGTGCAGAAGTCTTTGATTGATATGTACTCTGAGGTCCTGGACATTCTCTCAGATTATGACTCCAACTACAATACTCAAGATCAGCTGCCAAGGGTCAGTGCTATTCTTATTTATTCTTCTCTTAGAATGTCAAATATTTACACAGCTTTGCTTTAGGATTGCAATTTGGTAATCTAATGATGTGTAGATTATTTTTTGATTAAACAATTAACTGGATATGCTTTCTGTCAAAATAATATATTTTGTATGCTGCAAAATGTATTTGCTATAAAATGTAGAGGTTTACAGGTAAAGTGTAGAAAACACATTCCCTTCGCTGATGATAATACATTACTGTAATCTGAGTATACGTATTCATAGATGGACACATGTATGCACATATCCACTGACACATACACATTTACACGCTATTTACCTCTGTTTTTTATTTTATTTGTTCTTATGGTTGTACTTTTTTCATTAGTTTGATGTAGTCATCAAAATTTCTGTTTATATGTATGCACGCACACACACACACACACACACATACTTTTGTGAATCCTAAAGTCCCCTTGTAGTCAAATATTTTATCCCTTAAAACGTATCTTTGATCATCACAATGACATATTTAAATGTTTTTTCTTGTGAAAATAATTTTCTCATGCCTTAAAATAGCTGGAATGTAACTCTACACCCTTGCCTCATTTACTATACGCTGATCTCTGAATATGCAAATTAGTCCCGCCTCCACTCAGTCACACCAGCCAGCGCCTCCTGATCCCAAGTAGATATAACTGCAGATAGGAGATCTTCAAAATGGGGCGTGAACTCCAAAAGTGGGCAGAACCTCCAAAATGGGGCGGGGTCTCCTTGCGCAAAAACTTTCACCATTGGCTCTGGCTTCAAGCCAATTGTTATTGACTTACATTTCAAAATAAAACTTTATAAATTAAACATTGTTTCTAGTTCATCTGAAATAAAATATGCTATATAAATAAATATTCTCCGTGAGAGCAGAGCCAAGCTCGTGGCCATTGGTGTTCGGACTGGAGTTTGAACCTCTGCTTAATGATATAAACGGGAATCACCTACGAGCTCCCGGGGCAACGGGGGCATCCCGGGGCTCCAAATTAGCAGGGTAGGAGGGGGTAGTCACGCTGTGTGTAACTAAAAAGGTGCCATTGTCCGGTGAGGTCCGGTTGGGGAGTTACGGAATGATCTCATATCACATAATCTTATTAACTGTTTATCTCCTGAACTGCAACTTTCTTTACCACGCTATTCAGCACCAATCCCGCCGTGCAGTCAATTTCACTGGTTAAAGGGGTCGTATGATGCTAATTTAAAGATAATTATTTTGTGTATTTGGTGTAACAGAATATGTTGACATGCTTTAATGTTCAAAAAACACATTATTTTTCAAATACTGTACATTATTGTAGGTCCTCTATGCCCCGCCTCTCTCAAACACGTCGTTTTCAACAAAGCCCCCTCCTTTGACAAGCGCAGTCTGCTCTGATTGGCCAGCTGACCCAATGCATTGTGATTGGCCGAACAACGCAAGCACTTGTCGGAAATGTAACACCCCTTACCATAATCGCGTGCTTCAAGCTTTCAAAGTAAATATCAAGACAGTTAATAATGTTGTTAGTTTTACCATCAGTTCAAGCCCGAAAGGGCAACAGAGTCGCGTGACAGATACAGTGATGATGCAGTACAGTTGTAAATAAATTATAACCAATGATTCCTAATTGCATCTACTTCTGGAAGACTAAATAAAGTGATTTTGCAATCGCACTGAAACACACAGTGTCTCCCTGACATGGCTGCATCAACACTATTGCGTTCCTGAAACCACGCCGCCTTTCTTTGCGTGCACATTTGGGCGGCATTGTGTTAATATTTCCACATAGTGACGTAGATATGTGGGAGTGTGTTAGAACGAGCCGTTTTAGGTAGGCGTGGCTGACTCTTTACTTTTATAAAGAATATCTGTTTGGATTTGAGACTTTAGTCTTTGCAACTTTACAGATCTTCTTTATGCACCAACAGCTTGTAACACTCCAAAGAGAAAGGAAAAATTTAAATCGCATCATATGACCCCTTTAAGGTTAGGGTCAGGTGTGGGGTAGGTTTAGGGTTTAGCATTTTTTGTAGCATAGTGTAGGAAATCAACACTTTAATTGAAACAACCAATAAAATATTTAGAATCAGCTGTGGGGTGGAGTTTGCACTGAAGTGGATTGGGGCAAAAAATTGTGCATGCGTGTCATGTGCCTCTCTGTCAATGGGAGGAAGCCACGCCCTATTTTGGAGCTCCTAATATATATATCTTTTATTGAAATAAATTAAGCTAATTATTTTCCTCTTATGCTATCTCATAAAACGCCTCTTAATGGTTCAGACATAACCAGCTTCTGTCTTCTCTTCGCTAGGTGGTGGTAGTTGGAGACCAGAGTGCAGGAAAGACCAGTGTGTTGGAGATGATAGCTCAAGCTAGGATCTTTCCTAGAGGCTCTGGAGAAATGATGACCAGATCTCCTGTCAAGGTGAATTAAACAAACTACACTCAGATAGTAGTTATTCGACACATGAATAATAATAATATAGTAAATATTGTAGTAATTGTGATGTGTTTACCTACAGGTGACATTGAGCGAAGGCCCTCACCATGTAGCAATGTTTAAAGACAGCACTCGTGAGTTTGACCTTGGGAAAGAGGAGGATGTAGGTTTCTTAACTCAAATTATGTAGCACAAGTTTGTCATTTTCTGTATTTGTCAGATCACTGAGATCATTTTTTCTAGCTTGCAGCATTGAGGCATGAGATTGAACTCAGGATGAGGAAGAGTGTGAAGGAAGGTCAGACAGTCAGTCCTGAGGTGAGACCATCCTTCCTTTGCTGCTTTTGTGAAAACATTCACACTTGAATCTGCCCGGATACTTTGATATTCATCATTCATGTGTTTTTTATTCTCTATTAGACCATCTCTTTAAGTGTAAAGGGTCCAGGAATCCAGAGAATGGTGCTCGTTGACTTGCCAGGGGTCATCAGTGTAAGTTTTGTCTTCATTTTTTTATACAATTTAACACATAACTTTATACATCTATTCAGAACATGTTTGATGTCACCGACTGTTTCATTTGTATACAGACTGTGACAGCTGGCATGGCTGCTGACACAAAAGAAACCATTTTTAGCATTAGTAAAGCCTACATGCAGAATCCAAATGCCATCATCCTCTGTATTCAGGGTGAGTTTTCACACTTTCATTAAAATATTTGTCACTAGCATTGTATTAAGACGAGACTGTTTATTCTCTGTCTCTTGCTTTATTTTTCTCTTTCAGATGGCTCAGTAGATGCAGAGCGTAGTATAGTCACTGATCTGGTCAGTCAGATGGACCCTCAGGGCAAAAGGACCATCTTTGTCCTTACAAAGGTTGACCTGGCAGAAAAGAACCTAGCCAGTTCAAGCAGAGTAAGACCTTTAGATATTTCACTACATGAACTCTCAGTGATGTGTGTTACTTACTGTATTAGCCACTAGAGGGAGACTTTTTGTGCCCTCTGACACTAAGCAAGCAATACTGACTACTGTTATGTGCAGATGAGGACATTTATGGGAATTTTTTACACCTCATTAAAAAAAAATATATATATTTTGTTGTTTGCCTCAAATTATTCTTCCACCCCCATTTGTAGATCCAGCAAATAGTTGAAGGCAAATTATTCCCAATGAAGGCTTTGGGCTACTTTGCTGTAGTAACTGGAAAAGGTAAACATGAGATCTTTCTAGAAACCTTTTGCATTTGAAATTTGCTGCGCTTAGATAAAATCATTCAGACCCATGATTCTTTTGTAGGCAGTTCTAATGAGAGCATAGACTCCATCAAAGACTATGAGGAGGACTTCTTTCAGAAGTCAAGACTGCTGAGGTAGGACTCAAATGCATATTTCTAACTTAGTATTTCTTTAATCTGTCACATTTTGATTGGACAATCTTTTCCCAAACTGCTAAAGAGATGGCATGTTGAAAGCTCATCAGGTGACCACAAAGAACCTCAGTCTTGCTGTGTCAGACTGCTTCTGGAAAATGGTCAGGGAGTCAGTGGAACAACAAGCAGATGCCTTTAAAGGTGAGATATAATAGAGATTCAGATCTTATATTACTGTGTTTCATACTATGACTTCAACTAACAAATCTTAAAGGCATTGTTCGCAGATTGTTAAAAAATGTACATTCTGCCTACTCACCCACATGTGACCCATTTTCTTTTTCTGTGGAGCACAAAAGAATAAATTAAGCAGGATGTCCATGCTATACTTTTCCATACAAGAAAAATATGAATTAAATTGGTCATGTTCCAAAAAGATGGAATAAAACCTCATAACCCATGAAATTTTCTAAAGCCATATGCTATCCTTCTGCAAGGAACAGACTGAAATGTATGCCCCCCCCCAGTATTTTTTTTTTTCTCTTTTGGAAAGACACAGAAACGCTATCTTGGATTTTTTTTCTTTTTCTACTAAAGCTGGAAAAATAACTGGAAAAGTCATGGGGCCTTTGATTATTGTAGTGGATAATGAGGATCCTTGGAGTCAAAAACGTTGATAACTACTACATTAGGACACATCTGAAAACCTTGAAATAAAAAAAGGCACAAGAACTGTGCTTTTGGGCCTTTAAGTTGATCATTGCTATTTTTATTCCCTATTAAGATGCTGATTTTCAAGGGCATTTTGTGAAGCAGAGTGCACATCAGCTCTCAGGAGACTCCGTAAATAAACCTTAATAGAATCCAAAGCAACAGCTCGACAGCCACTTAACTCTAAAACCCACCTCAGCAGAGCTCTTTCCCTGTTCTGTGCGTGCTGATTGCCATCACACCTCACCTCAGCTCAGACGTTCTGCACAGGGCACACTGTAGACCTCCACGCTGCCAATTAACAGGCCAGCCCTGCTAATGCTCTGCCTCTAGATTTATTGCCTGACCCAGGACACTTCTCAAACCTTTGTGTGGGCTATCGATCTCCACGGCTGCACTGGGGCCAGCCCGATAACCAGAGCAATTAGCGTAATCTCCATTGTGTGAGCGAGACACCCGGGCCGTGTGTATGCTGGGGATGCAGGGCCCCTGGGGAGCGTGGGGTTGCTGATACAGTGCACACCTGACTCCAGGTGCATTGATCATGGCCACGGCATAGTCTGGTGTTCCTGTATGGGGAACAAGACAGAGGGAGATGGGAAGTGTCTGAGGAACAGGGCTACTGTCACTGAAAAGTTTTAGCAAAAGTTCTCTCTATTATTATTGGTGAAATTTGAACACATTGTTTTATAGAAAGAATTAGAATTGTTTTATTTTTTTAAAGTATGAGAATAATAGCCAGGTTACTAATGATCATGTTTAAATTACATCTGACCTACTTATTGCAGTTTTTTTTTTATCATATTTATTTTTTCTCATGTTTGTTAGAGGTACTGAAATTTCACAGTGACCTTACGTAATATACGCTGTCCATAAAATGTAGTATATTAAAGGTATAGTCCACCCAGAAATAAATATCATCATTTACTCACCCTCAAGTCATTCCAAACCTCTATGGATTACTTTATTTGTGTAACACAGAAGATATTTTGAAGAGTGTTGGTAACCAAACAGTTTCTGTTCCCATTAACTTCAGTTGTTTGTTCAGATGTCAATGGGACAAACAATTTTGGTTACCAAAAAAACCTTTCACACAGGTTTGGAATGACATGAGTAAATGAAAGAATAATAATAAAAAAAAAACCTTTTGTTACCTTCCAGATTAAAAAAAAGTTTCCTTAAATTTTTTGGCAATATTGATGAAAATAATAATCTAAATTGAACTTTACTTCCTGTTGCCTGTTGACCAGCATCCCGATTTAACCTGGAGACTGAGTGGAAGAACAACTATCCTCGCTTACGAGAGCTGGACAGGGTAAGAATCGGCTCCTGCTTAACTATTCTAGATTTTTAGGTCTTTTTTAGCATCAGATCAACATTCTAATTTAAGTATGGCAAAAAATCAAAACAAAATGAGTGAATATAGTAACGTAATATTGTTCCTAATACAGGTGCATCTCAATAAAGTAGAATGTCATGCAAAATGAAAGTAGAAAAAAATAACGAAGATACTCTACATTACCTTTGACAGCATTAATAATCGTATGTGCCCTATGACCTCATGAGATTAAGTATATGTTTTATATTGTGTATGTCATGCTCTTCGTTCATAGAACGAGCTATATGAGAAGGCCAAAAATGAGATCTTGGATGAGGTGATCAGCTTGAGTCAGGTTACACCAAAACACTGGTGAGCACTTCTCTTTTTATTAACTACAAAATTAATTGTAGGGCTGTCTACTGATTAAAAAAATTGAATCAGATTAATTACATAGCATGCATCCTGTGTGGATGACTTCTTACTAATTTTGTTCTGCTTACTATCTAATTGGGGATGTATATGTATATACATTTAATTTCATTGTTTATTATTTAATATTGATTTTGTTATTTATGCTTTGATAAACATATGATTTGACGCATCCCAGGTCAAAAACCTTTGTGAGTAACAGGATATATATATATATATATATATATATATATATACATACATACATATATATATACATATACATATACATATACATATACATATACATACATATACATACATACAGGTTACATCCTGTTCATCCACACAACCACAACCAATAATGAGGTATTCTCAATCTTCGACTCTTTGTTGGCTGGCAGATGTGAAACTCGACATCTCCATCTCCATGGCTTCAGGGTTGACTCTACCATCAGATTGCAAAGCTACAAGCTGTACCCAGAGTTATGAACCTAAAACCCAGAGGAGCAAGCTAAATGAAATGGATCAGATATTTGTAGGGGGCCCAGTGTGCTCCATCAGCCTCTCAAATCAATGGCATGATGAATAGCTGGAGGGTGGCTTCTCTGGGCAGCACTAGTTTGGTGCTATTGGAGATGTGTGTGTATTGATGTACCACACTAGAACAAAGCAAACAGGAAGCTATGAAATATGCTTTCCTTTTATGATAAATGAGCTTGACCTGTCACCCTATTCTCATCTTTGTCTTAATGTCAAGTCAACGACTTTTTAGAATTGTGAAGTAAAATTTTGACATTATTTAATGGTTGAGAGAACGGAAAATAACATAATTAGCATTGATTATTGTGCTCTTGGTCTCCATTTGATAGCAGCTTGCTCATGTATATTTTAAGAATTACCAAACATAATTTTTATGTCATTTTAGGGAGTCCATCTTACAGAAGAAGCTCTGGGAAAGAGTCTCGACACATGTTATTGAGAACATCTACCTGCCTGCCGCCCAGACCATTAACTCAGGCACTTTCAACACCACTGTAGACATCAAACTCAAGCAATGGACTGATAAACAACTTCCTCATAAAGCACTGGAGGTAATGAAACACTGATAGTTCTAATGAAACACTGATAGTGCTGATAGTTGGTAGTTAGATTTCTTAAATCATCAGGTAAAAAATGTGAAATGCTTATATTATATTACATATTATATGTGACAATACAAATCTCTTGATATGTAATGCGTCCTTGCTGAATTAAAGTTGGAATTTCTTAAAAAAAAGTCTTACTGACCCCAAACTTTTATTTATATTATATTATTTTACAGAGCTCTATAACATCATGTGAAAATAACATATTTCTCTCATCCAATTTAAATATCTGTTTTCTTTGCTACTCAGGTTGCTTGGGAGACGTTGCAGGAGGAGTTTGCCCGCTTCATGGCAGAGTACAAAGGGAAAGACCAGGATGACATCTTTGATAAGCTTAAGGAAGCTGTCAAGGATGAGAGCATCAAACGACACAAATGGAACGAAAGAGCCATGGACAGCTTGGTAAATAGAACATATATAATTATCAGAAATAGTTGATTATTTTACTAATGTAGCACACAGTTGTTTCTTGAGGGTTGTCAGTAAATGTTACTTACATGTGTGCGGTACAGAGAGTGATTCAGCACAACGCTCTGGAGGATCGTTCTATCACAGACAAGCCCCAGTGGGATGCCGCTATTCATTTCATGGAGGAAACGCTACAGTCTCGCCTTAAAGACAGTATGTCTACCCCTCATAAAACCCTTTCTTGTCTATCAGTCTATGGAGTGTGTGACTCATCTTCCTGTGTTGCAGCTGACTCAGTAATAGCAGATATGGTGGGGCCAGACTGGAAGCAGAGGTGGTTGAGCTGGAAAAATCGAACACCAGAGCAGGTTGAGCAGACAACACTATAAAAATTGTTTTTTGGTCCATTTTTATGATCTTGGAGCCAGATTTTAGTGTCAGTTTGTGACATTACTATAGGTGCTAGTGAAAAGAGAGTCGACACAATTTTGTTTTCTAACTCTAGCACATACGTAATGAGACCAAAAACGAGTTGGAGCGTCTGTTGAAGCTGCATGAGGATCACACAGCCTACCTGGCCAATGATGAGGTCACTACAGTGCGCAAAAACCTGGAGGCCCGAGGAGTGGAAGTGGACCCTGTACTGGTAAGTGAGACCCTGGGAGAGAATATCTAACATTGCTATCTGCACATCTGATTTAATGCTTTTTTACTAATGCATGTTTAAATGATTTCTCTCTGCAGATCAAGGACACGTGGCACCAATTGTTTCGACGTCATTTCCTGCAGAAGGCGTTACTACATTGTAACCTCTGCCGGCGAGGTTTCTACTACTACCAGAGGCACTTTGTGGACTCTGAGGTAGAGAAAATGCCTTTTTAGTAAAATTTTCTTAATTAGGTTCTCCCAAAGTGTTCTCTTTTGAGAATGTTTAAGGAAAATACATTTGTTTTAATTCATTTAACTAAATATGATAAATTATCCATAATAAAAGAAAAGTCATTTGCACTCTTTGTAGAATAGAATCTTTCAGCCAAAGAAAATGTTGTGCTTCCATACTTTAAACAAACACAATTTCTGTAAAATGTAATAGCAGTTTGTTTTAGTGTTGGGTCATGTTAAAAGGGTCTATTTACCTAATGGTTTCACTTATTTCTCTGTATTCCAGCTTGAGTGCAATGATGTGGTTCTATTCTGGAGGATCCAGAGGATGCTGGCTATCACAGCCAATACTCTTAGACAACAGCTCACTAATACAGAAGGTACGTCTGTGGGTTCTCAAGTCTTCAGTTCTGGTTGCTTGGCACAAATCATCTCATATCATAAATTAAACAGGCTTCAGTGGGGGGGATCAGTGACTGAGACTACTATCATTACGTTCCACGTTCAATCAAAACAAATCGGTGAATTGAAAAAAATTGTTTGTACAGTGCGGCGCTTGGAGAAGAACGTTAAAGAAGTATTGGAGGACTTTGGAGAAGATACTGCGAAGAAAGTCCAGCTGATCACAGGCAGGAGGGTTCAGTTGGCAGAAGACCTCAGTAAGTCCATCCTCCTACTTTCTCCTGGTTTAGCCCGTGAAACAGCAGTAAGGCAGGGTGACCACCAGAGGGCAGTGTTGTTTTGCACTTGAGTACTTTCATTTTATCTATAATGGATAATTTATCCATTTATCAAATTTTACTCCAGCATTACATTTCCATTCATGTTGCATTTATAAAATTCTTTAATATTAGATTTTTTTGGAAAACTTTTGATGTGTATTTTACATAATTTTTAGTGCAACAATTCAGTTGATCTTTATTTATTTATTTATTTTATTGTTGTGTGTTGAGTCTAAATGGATATTCAAATCAGCTTCCCTCCTTATCTATTTCTAAGCATTTCTCACATTTGAAGTTTTTTTTAAAAGGGCCAAACCCATTTGTACTTCAGTGTCAGGTGTATGCGGTCGAAATTCCGCTCTTTCCAACACTTTTTTCCGTTGTACCTTCTAACTCATTTTAAGTGATATTAGTTCTGAATAGGCTACGGACAGCTTTCCACATTCTCTTCACTCTCACACTCCCCCTTATTTTTTTCCTGTTCCTTCCTCTGTTGAGGCTTGAACCCTTAATTGCCCTTCACAGTGTGAGAGAGCTCCTGGCTGCGCACTGCCTGCTGTCTGTCATGTCTTCAGCCCTGGTTACTGTTAAAAACACTGTTGATTAAAGCAGCAATTTGTGGAGGCACGACTGACATGCTCAGACTTGATCTCGCGCAGACACACGACTCGCACACACATACTGTCATTACTGTGACTGCCGCCCAGGTTAATGTGTGCTGAGACACAATGGTCTGCCCATACAGTGTCTTGAGTCATAAAGAGCCTCTCTGGCTTTTTGATGAAGAATTTCTTTGCGTATATAAGAGGCCTCTCTAAATGCTTACTGAGCACGGCCTCTTTTGAATAGGTTGATGAGCTTAAGTGTATTTGCAGTGGACTGAAAAAAAAGCATGACTGAAGTGATTATGTCCCATAACTCAACAAATATCTTTCAAAAATGTATTTATCAGTCAATAAAGCATTGAATCTTTGCAAAGACATTCACCCAGATCTTTTGATATGCAGTTTTATATATTCTGCCTGTTCACACCAAGGACCATAATAAACTAGGGATGCACCGATATGAAAATTTTGGCCGATACCGATAACCGATTATTTTTTATTTTTTAAAGCCGATAACCGATATGTTGGCCGATAAATCTATATCCAAATTGTTATATACTTTTTGAGAGCCTGATTACAAAAAAGGTCTCATCATTAAAAGCCACATCCCAAACACTTCAACATAAGCAGCCTAGTTTAAACGGTGTACGTTTTAAAAATATTTTTACTCTCCCATTACCAAATTTAGTCATAAAAAAGTCTTACAAATAAATAAAATTATGCATAAATAATGCAAACAAGTCACTGGACATCATTACACGTGTAAAGAATCAAAATGAATGCGCCATAGATCAATAAAACGGAATAGCCTCTGCACGGACAATAATTAAATGATTTTAATTACTAAACCATATTGTTGATGAAAATAATAAGAGAAAAATACAAGTGGTTGTTGTTATTAATAATATATCAATGATTTTGAAAAAGTAAAAAATTAATACCACTGTTTTAAATAGCAGCCGTTGAGCTGCGCGTGCTGAAGCTGAAGAGCTGAATGAATACGGTAAACTGAAGCGTTTTGCTGGCAGCTTATTTAACTCAAGGAAATGCATCCTGAGATTAATATTAATACAACATAAACATAATATTACAACTTATATATGTACAAAATGACGCAGTTATTGCATGCTATAGTCAGAATGTGTGATCCTGTTGTGGATGCGCTCTTCCCATAACAACGCGCTGAAACACGGCAACTAAACCCAAATAATTCACAACGTTTTATTATAATAATGTTCTCATTAGAATGTTATATACACGACATTCCCAATCATAGTTATTAATGTTGTGCACTGCTGTTTGAACTGCGTGCGCTGAGCTAAAGACGATCACCGGTAAACTGAAGCGCTCTTTTAACTTAACCAAACGCATTCTATATGAGATAAATCAGATATACATCAAATAAACACAATATTACAATGTACAATTGCACAAAAGGCTGCAAACGAACAGCGCGCATCTGAAGTGTCTCTGAAGGAAATAATGCATTATTTATCGGCTTTAAGATATCGGCCAAATTTTCTTATCAGGCCGATACCGATAACAGAAAAAATGAGCCGATATGGGCCGATACCGATATGGTGGCCGATATATCGTGCATCCCTATAATAAACGATAACTATAAAGTTTATAAAGTTTCCCCACTATGAGAATGGGGAAGTCCACACCACAACTACAACTTTCATGGCACAGAGAAATGATATTGTAATCACTTTCAGAATGATTTTAATCAAGCTAATGAACGATAAATACATTGACAGCAAATCAGAATCCACCCAAAGCTTGTGCTTATATTAAACAATATTATTGTGCATTAGTGTGGACTCTAATATTGTTATAGTATCTTTATTATTATCGTTCTTGGTGTGAACAGGCCTTAAAGGTGCAATAGGTGATTGTCTTCAGAAACATTTTTTGTTATGCTGGTTGAAAGTCTCTTCACATCACAATAGCAATCATTAAGTTAAGTGGTCTAAATGTATTTATCTGTATTTATATATTCTGTGGAAGGCGTATGACCAAGAAATGTTTGTCCCTCGGTCCGAGCGTTTTAATTTGCTTTCCTACCTGCCTGTCAACATATGTATTAGCATACCTCTGCAGCACCCTGTTCGCGCAGACAGGATACGTCATCAGCACGTTCACGCACACTGTGCAGACAGAGCGAGAATGGCAGACAAACATCAACAACCCGATCTTCCTTCCTGGTATTGTAGTACTTTTAAAGTTTTCTCACCGGTGAATGACACATGATGTAGCCCAGCAGTTCCCAATTCCTGTCCTCGCGCCCCCCAGCTCTGCATATTTTGCATGTCTCGCTTAGATTACACACCCTATTCAGATAACCAGCTCGTTAGAAGTGAGCTACGTGCATGAACTGTGTTCCAATCGATATGATCCCTACACAGTGTTCATTGCTCCCTACTCTCTGAGCAGGGGAAATCCGTTGAAGTTTACTTCACTTCAGAACATTCGTTCACGGATTTGCGCTGCGTCTTCACACACATCACACTCACACACACACACACACACACACACACACACACACACACACACACGTCTTCACATCCAGTGCAAGGACTGGAATTGGGAACCGCTGATGTAGCCTATTGTAGTAATGTTGTCTCTGGTATTCTGGTATGTGAGCGTATATGCGTTCAGGGGGCGTGGCTTTGGACGGCGATTGCAGGGAGGGTGGGACGTTTGCTTTCAGTGCTGTCAGGCTAAAGTTAGCATTTTCCAAGATCTCCTACTGCACCTTTAAGTATTTAGGAAACAGTCTTATAGGACAGAATTAAAGCAAAGTGGGCTTGATCTGTTTTGTCTGCTTTTGTACCTGCCTAAATATAAAGACCAGGATGTTGGGCTTTTTTGGTCCTGTGAGCATGTCCACTAGTCTAAGTAGATGTCAGGCCCTCTACTGTTTAAGCCGATGCTTGGCATTGGGTAACCCTTAGAGTAGATTCCTGTGCTTTAAAGCATGACATTGCCTGGTGGACAACCAGCACTTAGGGAAAACACAAGCATGACCTCCCAAGAAGTGGCTGTTATGCTAATAAAAGCAAGTCTGGGCATGCATGCATGCATCAGTGCCCTAGCTGTTGCCACTGCACAAAACACATGGTCACTCTTATTAAAGTGCAGTCAGTCTTTCTGAGAGAGAGAGAGAGAGAGAGAGAGAGAGAGCGGGCTGCAGTGACAGGTTTTGGATTGTTGTTGCCATGATATGAAAAACAATGCTGCGTTTAGTAAAAGTAATAATTAGGCCTGTCAGAGTGGTCACTTTTGAGATTAACAGCGTAAATGCCGTTAGCATATTTACTTAACTTTGTGACTTTAAAAATACTTAATTTTGTTTTTAAATAAAAAAGAAAAAAGCTAAATTAAGCATTTTTAAATAAATTTTTTTATAAGTAAAAAATGAAGTAAAGTAAATGTAATGCCCTGTAATATTTAATAATTCTCACTGGTGGAATATCCACGCATCAGTGTTCAGTAGTCAGTAATTTTGAAAGACACCATTAACAGGGAATTAACAAACATAATCACATTGTTGATTTATTTTTTTAATCTGTTGACAGACCTAACAATACGTTGAATTTTGTTAATTAATACACATTAAGTATTAATCTGGCTGCAATACACATTTTTTTTTTAAACATTAGTTTCTTATTTAATTGGTTCCACATTATTTGCTGATTTTTACTTTTAAACTTTGCATCATTTATTTATTTTATTTGACATCAAGGTGTATGCCGTGCCTCCAAGCATTCTTACTCGTTTTGCTAATAAACATTCTACTTTCTTATTTATTTGGTTATATATATTATACATGTTTACTTAGCCTATTTCCAGTTTTGTATACCTATTTAAACTTTATGTAAGTTATTTGTTATTTTATATTAGGCATAGCCTGCCCTATAGAATGGTGTATTTGTATTTGTTTTGTTAATAAAAGTTCTATGTTTTATATATAGGCTAAAGTTAGTTTGACGTTGTATTTTGTTGTTGCATTCAAGCAATTGACGCATAACTGCCGCTAATTCAAAAGTGAAAGTAAAATGCGCACGGCGCTTTCAAGCTATTTAAAAGCGACGGAAAGTGAGAAAAAGAGGGAAAATTCAAACTAAAAACGAACAATTGCTTTACGCCGAATTGCCACTATTTCAAACTGAAAGTAAAATGCACATGCTGCTTTTACAAGCTATTTAAAAGCGAAGGAAAGCTAGGAAAAGAGGGAACGCCCCCACGGTGATACCGGTGTTGTCACACGTCAATTAACCGGTGGGAAAATTTCCTCACCGTCACAACCCTAGAAGGGATGTGCAAAAAACATGAGTTTGGACAGAATCCTGGCTATTTTCAGTTTCTTTACAAATAGCGGGGAGGAATTTGTGGGCCTGTCTGGCCTTGCTGCCGTTCCTGCTTGAGGTGGCATCATGTTCCCAGGGTTCCTGGAGCTTTTGATGTACTTTGATGCACTGTCCCAGCTTCCTCTCAGAGAGAACAAATTATCTTATTTCAACTGTGCTCACCGCTTAAATTCAATTAAACCAAAACCTCTTAAACCAATTAAACAGTGAGGTTTTCAATCTGGCCTGGTTTCAAACACCAGTATTCTACTCTCAAATGATTTTTTTTTCAGTTGTCTCCTTGCAAGCTGAATCAAACTATTTTTATTGGCACCTACGTTTCTATGAAGAACCTTAAGCCTCCATGGAACTTTTCCATTGTGCGAAATGATATTTATAGTGGGAAAAGGTTATTTAGATTATTTGAATGTTCTTCACTGTTAAAAATGGTTCTTCAAAAAACTGTTCACTGGAAGGTTCTTTGGGAGTCCCAAAATGGTTCTTCTATGGCAGTGGTCACCAACCTTTTTAAAGCCAAGATCCCTGACATCGGCCTTTATCAAAGACAAGATACCTATTGAAAAACTGATATAAAAAGACAGCCTAGATTACTTTCAATTTGAGGCCTTATATTTACTATTTTAATTAGTGATCAGGGCTCGACGCTTACTTTTCTTTTTAGGAGCACTTGTGCTCCTAACTTAAAAAATTTAGGAGCACGTTCAAAATTTTAGGAGCACCTTCTAATCAATCATCCAAAATGTTATCAAAAAGTAGCCTTCCCATTACGAGGTGATATTTGACTCCTCTAACTTTATTAAAAGTATGTCATCTTTTGTCAAATTCTTAAATTATATTTTATAAGCTTTTTAAAAATTGTAATTAAAATGACAGAATAAGAGTAGAATAAGAAACAAGTTAAAAATCAAATGAAATCAGTATTAACAAAATTAATTTGTAGAGGTGGCACAGAAGAACACAAAAGTGGCTCGATGTACTTTCAGACATTTAATGAGGTTCAGAAGTGGAATGAGTGCAATTAAATCCATGATGATATTAATGTTTTAAATATAAAATTTTGAATATAGAAATATTAAATGATTTAAATAACTGAAAAGATACTTTAAAAATGAAACAAACTGCCAGTAGGTGGCGGCAAGTCACTGATTTTTATTACTGAATCATTCATTCAATTGATTCATTCGAACGGCTGAATCATTCAGGAATGAATTAAGTGACTGTCTTTATGAATGGGTAATCATGAATCACTGACTCACTAGATTCGTTTAAAAAACCCTGTTCATTCATAAACGAAACACCGCTGTGTTTGAATGGAGATGCACAGCGGCTCTGCTGTGTCTTTGTTTTAAACTATTTTCGACGACGAAATAGAGCAAAATCAAACAATAGTGTTATAGTCAGACAATGTAAGTCACTTAATATTAACTTCTTGTTTATTGAATTGTATTGTATTAAATCAGTATCACATTTACAAACTCTCTTAAAAATCATTAAAAGCCGTCACTCATCTTAGTTCATCTCGATCTCACATTTATAATCAACGAAGCTCTCTACACTGTGCAATTAATCTCTTATTTACTCCATCTACACTTTGCTTATGAAGGGATTCGTGAGATATGTTTGTGATACATTACTCAACGCTGCAAAAACACGTAGAAACCTTTGAAGCTTACTGGTTGCTGATTTTATAAATTTTTTTTAATGCAAATTTATTTGCTCTATAACAAGCAAACTGGTCTTAGACAAAATATCTGTAGGCATATGAAATTAGAGGCAATCACTGCATTTAATTACAATCCAAAGAAAGATGCTACACATGTTTCATGAGTAGTTGTTTCTGGATTTAAAGCAAAAACAGAACAGTCAGATTTTTTCTTTGTGAAATTATGCCACATAAAACAGCTGCATGAAACAAAAACAGCAGCCGGGCTGAATGAGATACATATTCACTCTTTGACAGCAGGTGGCGCTTATGGAACAGCGTTACATGCTGTAAACAAAGCAGTGCTGTGCTTGTTAATACTATGGAGGTAAGAGGAGAAGAAAATGCCATTTCCATCAAAACTTTTCTGAAGACAGTCTGTTCCCTTCAGTGATACATTAATATAGCCTCTCACCCCCAATTCAATATTTATATTTTCATCTTATGCTTCGAGCATCGTGAACAGTGATCTTGCTCTGCCTGCTACAGTATTTAGTAATTTGTCCTCTTCGTGTCCGTCTTCAGCATCTCTGGACTCTGTTAATATCCTGTTTACAGACTCAGACATGATGTATTTTTCATTATCACTGTCCCAGTAGCTCCCGAAAATAACAGAATAACATCTACAAAAAATACAGCACAAAGAATAGAGAAATGTATTGTAGTTTTGTACTTATTGTATTGTTATTTTCGGGATCTGCTGGGACAGTGCTAAAGATATATCAGTTGAGCTTGAGTAGCGGACTTAAAACCTAAAATAAATATAAGCTTTCATTTCTCACCTTCCCAGAAAGCACATTGTCATATAAAAATAAAAAATTTCCAGAGCTTTAATGACACTTGAATACTCTCTCAGTTGGATGTTTATAAAGTTCCATCCACTTTGAAGTATCACTTTCTGACCAGCAGTTCTGACAGGCGCCTCCTAGACGTCTGACTTCTGGAGAGCTTTTTGAGGTTTTTACAAATCAGTGAAGCTCATTACTCTTTACGAAGCACTCTGGGCATTGTGCTTCGGTTCACTTTGATGACGCTTTGGTAGAACCAATCTTAAACTGTACTGAGTTCACAAAATGTTATCTTTTTTATTTGTTTTCTGCCACTGATATGTTCCTGGATGGTGATTTTAGAAGCTGGAAAGTGAACGATTTATTTTGGAAATATGTCTTCAAGCCACATCTACTCCACGTTGCCCACCTTACAAGACCCAACAGGAAAAGATTCCAGAATCCAGTAGCGGACGGGAGGGGTTAGGAAGCAGGGGGATTTCAAGCTCCGTGATCTTTAAATCACCTATGAGCTGTTGTTACACGCTCCCTGTTTGCTTTTTTTTTTTTTTTTTTCCTCGACGGATTGGAAAAACTGACAGCCCCCTTCATAAAGCAGAGAGATGTATTGATGGTCTCATGGAACCTGGGGCTGAGCCAGGGGTTGAGTCCGGCTCACACGAGGCTGTGAGGGGCTATTACTCCCACAGGTGCAGGGAGCTGAGCCGCTGACCCTGGCCTCACCTGTCTGCCTGTTTGAAGATGAGGAGCTGGGGGAGGAAAGGGGCCACTTCCCTTAACAAAGAGAAAAAATTTACCCCTTGGGGCAAAGTCTGGTGTTAAGAGCGATTTGCCCTTACTTGCAGGCAGGCAGGCAGGCAGTGAGCTGCTCTGGTTTCACATTTGGGGATTGTGTGTGTGTGTGTGTGTGTGTGTGTGTGAAAGAGAGAGGGAATGCGTGGGATTAGATGTGCAAGATGGCTGCATTCAGGCTTGTTAATGTGGCTGCTGCCTGTGGGTGATGTGTCGTGTGTGTGTACACTGGGCTAGGGCAGCTGTATGGCACTGTGCCTCCGCTGGAACTCTGCCTAAATTGTTAATATGCAACTGCAGGCATGTCAGGACGGCTTTATTGAGGCTTTGATTTACCTAATAGACTCAATTCAATTACAGCAGTTCAGGTTGTGTGTGGCTCCCTCTCTTGTCAATATGTATGACAGTTGTAGACTTGGCTTTTAGTTTCTATTTATTTTTGTTATTTTTTTTCGAACGTTGGAAAATTGATGTGTAAACAGCCAGAGTAATTATTTTTTCGGGTGCTTTTAAAGACCCTCAAGCACTCAAAAATTAGCCTTTGAGACATGGCAACCAAAGCGTGGGTGTTTTTTCCACATTTTGAGGTTGAAAAAACACCCACACTTTTATGGGGTGATAGGACATTATTGTGGAGACAAGGGAGGGGGACTCAGGGCAAAAATAGCCTGGACTCAAATTTGCATCTACAGCATGTGCACAGGCAGATGAAGTAATTTAGTTAAGTTTTAGGAAAGTTTATAAGAGCTATTTTATTTATTTATTTTTATTATTATTTTTTTATCCATTCATTTTTTTGTTTTATTATTTTATTTGTCATTTTTGGAATCCATTACTTTCTTTTTTTATTTAAATTTTTAAAAACATTTTTATTTATCATTATCATCATCATTTTTGGAATCCGTTTTGTCTTTTTTTTTTTTTCTTTTTCTTTTTTTTCCCTGGACTGAGACAGAGTGGATTGGAAATTGAGCCATATGTCATTTGTTAAACAATGACAGGCCTATGCATACATTAGGCCATGAATTTGACAAGAGTTAGAATTTGTATTGGCAATTTAAAAACACTTGATTCTGACAAGTGCAAAAACACCACATCATTGGAGGTAGGGCTTTGTATTTACATAGATTGTATGATTAGATTTGATTTCCATTCACAAGCTTTTGATTAATTTTTGGGATTTAAGAATCATTGTTTATTCATTAAAATGAGGATCAATTGAAGTCGTTTAACTGATATTGTCAACCCACCCCTAATTGGAGTTTTACAGCTTCTCCACAGGCCCGTCCTTAAGAAACGTTCAGTCTCACACTCCCCCTCATCACCTTTGCATCATTTTGCCTCCCTTGTGAAAGGATGACGTGGAAACCAGTTTTAATGCTCAATAAAAACCACTCCTCCGTTTCCTCTTTGCATAGTGGTGTACTGTAGCTGCCCCTGAGCTCTGTATACACAGGGTTTAACTTTGTTTGCATGAGGCGTTAGGTCACCACAGAAGCTGGTGTACCACCTCTTTACAGTGTCTTTCTCTCTCACTCTCTTTGCCCTCTATCTAATCATTCCCTTGATTGTATGTTTTGGCCTTTTATTGGTTTATCTAGAGCTTGGAATACGAAACTTATGGTGCATATGGTGCACCTCAGGTGTGAACTGTTGATCCAGTGTGTGTTGTCACAGCACGTGATGTTGCACAGCTAGCTGGACTGTAGAATGTTTCATTAAAGAGCTGAACTGTAGAAATAATCATCTATGTTTAGAAAATCTTAAGAACAAGTGTTATTTTAGTATAATTTGGTTTTGAATGAGGTTTTTTTATATTTTGTGTTTTAATTTTAATTTTGTTAGTGTTAATATTTTTTGTAATTGTATTAGTTTTTTAAAAATATGTACAGTATATATGTTTTTAAATATGTTACTTAGTTTTAGTTATTACTTCAACTTAAACTAAACAAAAATGATAAATGTTGCCTCTGTAACTAGCTGAAAAGTTTACGTTTTATATTTTACTTGATTTCAGTTAATGTTTATTTTATTTCAAGTAATAAGTTTTTTTTAATGGTTTTGATTTTAGGTTTAGTGAACAGTAATAACCCTGTTAGGAATGTAAAAATAGGCAATGTTTGGTCCTCATTAACCTGTTGAATGTTTTCATTTATTATTTATTTATTTACTAATATTTTTACTTGATATTTTTTTTACCCTCTTTATTTATTTATTTTTAATAAACTTTATTATTCTTAACTCACAGCAGTACAAAATGATACAGCTATAATGTAACTCCATAAAGAACACTTGTGGTGATCCCTTCAGCTGGCAACCATTGAGTCGATCTTAGTGTATTGACATGAAAATTTGTTTTTATTGATTTATGCAAATTAATGTTCAGTTCACCAAAGACATATACAAAAACTGAACCGATGAACTCAAATTCAACACAAAATCTGCACGCTTTAGGATGTCACACACCAATTTATGGGGAGTTATATGCACTTGCCTTTCATCTGTGGCCAGCTTCTGTGTTTTTCCTTTTCTCACTCTCGCTTCTTCTTTCTCACACGCTCCCACCATATTCCCTGCACCCCATTGCTCTGATGTGAAAAGCATATTTTTGGCCTGTCCCTCCAGTGACAGAAAGACAATTATGGCTTTCTTTCAGGCCGAGAGGAAACCGCTCCCATCTCTAAAACAGCTGGAGCAAGCCCCATTCCCCCCAAAGCTGGCTTGTAGCCCCAGTCTTCCCATGCAAGCTGATAATGGGCCGGCCACTCCCACCAACGGATCCCCGCCACCCCACCCAAGTGCTTTCAAAGGTCCTGCTCTCCACATATAAATCTCTCAACACTCGTCGTCCCAGTGAAGGAAGTATTTTCCCCTCTTCTCTCTTTTACCTATGGAAGTGGAAGTCAAATGTGTGGGAAATGAACTGAAGAACTTGCATTTCCATTTCACCATTCGTCCCGTCACAGAAAGTACCTCTGGGGTTGGCAGGATCTCGAGTCCCATTGTCATTCGGTCTCCTGCAAGGCTGTTCTCAAAGCCTCCGCACACGCACTATACATCTATCTGTCAGAGAGTCTGTTATGAGGTAATAGGAAAACCATACATTTCCTTCCTCGCTGAGTAAAAATAGAGCACTTGTTGCAATGCCTCACCTTCTGGCCTAGTTGCGATGAAACTGCATGACATAGTGCTGTTCCTTTATCATGTCTTTGTTCAATTCAGAGTTAAAAGAAGGAATTTACTGAAGCTATAATTTCTGTCCCTGCATCACTTTAATGCATTTTGCGAACTGCAGCAACAAAGTGTGTTTTCTCTTTTAAATTCAGAGTCCTAAAGTTGAACCCTTAGCCAGTGCTGATCATCCATCACTAAATATGTTGTCCCACCTGTAGTGAATCATCTCATGGGGAAATATGAATAATTAATCATAACTAGTTATAATTAATTATAAATATTTAGATCCGCTGTAGATATTTAGCTGACCTCTCAGGGTCAACTGTCTGTCAATTCTAAGGCCCGGCACGTACTTAGGGGGTTGCAGAAGCGTTCTAGCTCATGTCTTCATCTTAGAATCTAACCGAACCACCGACTCTGGGCGGGTCCCTAGTGTGGGCTTTTAATGTCTCGGAAGATTCACGCCTCTCAAGAGGGGCTTGTCCAATGAGAAAGATGGAAATTCCAAGCGGGAGGTGGCAATTGCTGGAGGGTTTTATGACCCTTTGTCTCTAAGCATGGTATTTTGCATATGAAACGTGGATCAAAATTACTAAAGATTCTTAGAACACTAATATGTTGCATAGGTATAAACATATAATAGAGGAACTCTCAATTAGATCATCCGAATACGAATTAATAGAGACCAAAAACGTTATATGTAAGGTTACATGAATGATAGGGTTGCCATGGTAACCAGGGGGGGCCTGGTGTCGTTGCAGACATCCTGGCATCCAGTTTATTGGGTGAGGGGACTGTGACGATTTGTTAATCTAATGAATAACTGATTTGTTAAATCAGATGAAAAATTGTGTGTTTGATTGGTCCAGACGCTACACACCTAATGATCCATTAAATCAGGATCTGATGAAAAGCCTCTATGGATTTCTGCACACATATTAGCCAGTTAGAATAAGTGTAATATTCAGACAGATCAGGTTCCGCACAAGTCGGGTTAAAGGTATAGTTCACCCCAAAAAAGAGACATTTTTGTAATTTAATCACCCTTAATGTAGTTCCAAACCTGTATGACTTGCTTTCTTCTTTAAAGTACAAAATAAGGTATTTCAAGGAATACTTCGAGTATTTTTGTCCTTATTATGAAAGTCTCAGTCCAAAACAACACTAAGATGTTTTGCAGAATATGTGGCACTCACAACATGAGGGTGAGTAAATGATGACAGAATTTTCATTTTTGGGTGAACTATCCCTTTAAGATGACCACCAGTGGTCTGTTGTCCGGTTGACTGTTTTCTGGCTGTTCCACGTCTTGACTTGCCCCAGTCTTACCTGTGCCAAAGCCCTGTAATTAAATGCTTATTTGGAGGCCAGGCTGGAGGGAGGCTGTGAAGGGGAGATGAGGAGTTCACCGTACACCTGGGTTGACAAGATGCTGTCTGCACAGCCCTCATAAGCAAGAGTCTCTTGCGCAGCCCAAGGAGAAAGTGAAGAGAAAATTCCCATTAGTTGCACCATCAGATGTTGTTCAAAGGTTCTGACTGTTGGGTATGTTGAGATGAATGCTACAAAAGTCTGTAGTGGTTAATTACCTGTAAACAGTCTGTAGTGGTTAATTACCTGTAAACATGAAACCATAACCAATACCAATCAGATCATAACTATTTTAATGTTATGGCCATTAATTAATAAATGGCTTTTTTTTTTTTACCTGGAACATAGAAGATATTTTGAAAAATTGCAGTCCCCCCCCCCCCCCCCCCCCCCCCCACGCCCAACAGCCCCCCCTATCT
>NW_015505226.1:3038218-3079992 GCF_001515645.1 Sinocyclocheilus grahami
CCCCCATACAATGGAAGTCAATGGGCTCCAATGTTGTTTGGTTCCCGAAGTTCTGCAGAATGCTGTACAGTATACAGGTTTGGAATGAAATTAGGTAGAGTAAATGATGACAATTTTAATTTTGGGGTGAACTAGCCCTTTAATATATCCATAATCAACCAATTTCAATGAAATAATTTTTTGCAGATTTATCGTGCATCCCTATGATATATTTTCCATTGTGGTTGCATTATCAAATTAGCATAGCTCTATGGTATGTGGTCTAAGATATATAATTCTAATAAGTGGATCCAGAGGTAAAAATGCTGAAAAAATGGCTTTGTCATATTTGGATAGAAGGACTATATGTGAGATTTGTTTGTCAAGAATGCCATTTTCAGCCAATCATGCCAATTAAAGTTTTTTTTCTGGGATATCAGCCTCCTAGTAGCTTACTAGTTGTCACTGCATTTTAGGCTATGATGGGGTAAGTTTTAACATCAAAAAATTACACACTTCATCTTTAACTGGTTGTGTGTAAGGTTTCACACACCCAAATAAGCCTGTTTTCTGAGGTAAACTGGAAGCTACCCTTGTGTTGAAACCTGAGGTTTTCACAGCAGAGCTTCGGCAGTGGTTCCTCTCCTCTATGGAAAAAACTGCCCATGCTGGTAGGTGTTCCTGTGTGAATGTTCAGACATATGAAGTTCCTTTAATGGGATAGTTCACCCGAAAATGAAAATTCTGCCATCGTTTACTCACATTACATGCCCAAAGTTGTTTGGAATTGCATTTTTTTGTGTAAAAACTTTTTACTGCTCGTCTTTTTAGCTGCTCGAGAAGCTTAATTTCAGAGTTCTCTCTTACCACTCAGGTTCACACCTGACGTGACACTGATTTTCCATGGACCGTCTTCAGTCTTCTTGTTTCCGGGAAGGCACGGTGGGAAATGTGAGCTGCTGAAAAGGCTGTTGCCACATTTTAATTTCTTTGCCATTTTCCCTGTTAATGGTCATGCTACATGATGGCAAATACCGAAGGCCACCATTTATATCAAAAGGGATTGAGTTTCTCTTCAGCTTCTTGCAGCTCCATCTCCTTGGCGGTATCTCGTACCCTGACTCTCGCTTTTTTTCCTTGTCCTTCTGTTCTCCACGGCCACACTGTTTCACAGTCTTAATTACAGGTCAATTAAGGGCTTTCTCCAGCCTTCTGCCGCTCCGGCCCAGGAGGCTTAGAGGCCCACAAGAGTGGGAGTGAAAGAGATATCATTTCATGTGGAGATCAGGCGAGAGCCCCTTTCAAAGAAGGGATTGAGGAGGAATCCTGAAAGAGAGAAAGCCACCCCACACCTCCCAAAAAAGGAGGCTACTGGGACAGGGGCCAGAGGATTATGGGAATATTCATGACCAGATAAAGAGAAGAGACCTATGAATGGATGTGTCCAAAAAGCTCATCTCTTAGGTAAACAGGGGTCTAAATGGAGTTTGGACCCTGTTCTCGGATTCACAGAAGCAGTGGAAGGAGCAGTTCTCTCTTGCGTCACATTTCCGAGGCACTGAAAAGACCATCTTGTTTTGGACTTTTCTTAGCCATCATTCTGTGTTCCTCCATGTGGAACAAGCAGATGGCGACCAGAAATAAATATCTGTTTCTCACAGTCTTTTCAGACACTTTAAGCCCATATACACACAAGTTCACATCATCCTTAGCTGTCCATTCTTCTTTAAAACTTCATTGGCTGTAAACGTACACATTTTCAATTTGACTGTTTCCACAGACTTGTGATTGGCCCTTGAAGCATAGTAGCTTCCATCACGTCCTCTTGATTCATCCCATGTCCAGTATTTTTGAGTCTCTATTTGTGTATTACAAAGTGGTCTTGGTGTATTATAAAGTCTTTTTTGATTAATAAAAATGGTACAACCATGCTGGTTTGAAAACAAAGCAAGCCACAAATCCCATTACCAAATAAACAAAAACTTTTAATATCCAACATTATATAAATACCAGGGATGCACAATATATTGGACCAATATTTCTTTGAATCTACTGCTATCCTGCATTTTAAAAAAAAGACCACTGGTGACTTGAGTTTCATCTCCACACCTGCCGTGTCATAAGGCCCTCTTCAAAACTTAATGCCTGTTATATTCACTAACTTTCACCATTACTCTTTATGTCCTTAGGCACAAAAAAAAGATACTCCAAGTCGATTGCGTGTGTGTGTGTGTGTGCAGAAGGTCTTGAAGGGTCGTGTTTCCAGGCTTCAGGATATTTGTGAAAGTTTGTGTGTTTGTACGTGTGAGCACGTGTGCGGTTGTGTGTGGGTCATAGTATTGTATTTCAGACCTTGTCAGATGTCCACAAAGGCTGTCTTATTTCTTTCACCCTACACCTCTGAGGAGAATGGGGAATCCCCACACCACAAATACACCTAAAACGGCTGCACGAGCCTCAGATGACAGTATTTAGTTACAGCCACAAACTTGTAGCCCAGTGTCCACTTGAAAAGCCCAGTTAACCTGTGACCAGTTAATATGAGACTTTAGAATGTTTGTTCTCACGCTATTAGGCTACAAATGGTCTTGCATGCATACATAACATACATAATAGCTCTGTTCCAAAACCTACTGTGCTGCCTTACTGCCAACTGGTCATTGAATCTCGTAAGTGATTTATTTGAAAGACATTTATGAGGTTCTCAACTAGACTCTCAATTGAGTTAATTGCAAAATTATTAAAAATTATACTGTTACTTTTTTTTTTTACTTGAATTAATTTTAATGATGTTTTATATTTATTATTTCTCTCACATCATCAGCTATATTGGATTTTATTTCATTTAATTTTCTATTACCTTTTTTTTTAATATGGATGGATCTCACCAAACATCAAGAAATGTCAAGGTCACATTATACCTAATATATCTGGTCTTTCCTGTCTCATTATTTTTTAATTTAAAGGAATATTTTAATTTAAAAATGGTCAAATATTTCGAAAAAAAGTTGAAAATTAATTGAAAATTAAAATCAATAATTTTAAACAAAAGGCAGAACTACCAATACATTTGTTGTTGTTGTTATTATTAATATTATGATTATTATTACTTTTCTTTTTCTTTTCCACTTTTGGAATAATTTGTGACTTGGACCTCATTGTTGGATTCACCCATGCAAGAGCATCAATTTCACAATGGAGAATGACATTTTCTGTTTGTTCCACATGGAGGAACACAGAATTTAAAAAAATGTCATATTTTAAACCTTTTCATTACCTTTGCCTCACTCTTTCACATAGTTAAAAGTTGTCACCCATTCCCACTCCTCCTCTATGACTCCCTGAAGGGGACAGGCTTTGAAGTAGCATGTGGAGGTGAGGAGGTGCAATAGAACACCACCTCTTCATCATCTGCTCCTCAACCGCACGCACCTTTGAGTGCTGAACTGTCAGTGGCCACCATCTGCTGTTTGGGTGTCAGAGAATGTACCCACAGTGGGACTTGACACGACTTGATACTTAATCTGCAGGAAAATCTAGAAATATTTGTATGCATACGAGTCGACATGAAAGTGCGTCTTTGCAATGATGTGGCCAGGTTAGGGTTTTTCCCAGGAGAACTTGAGAAGACTAATGAATTCCTTCCCGTTCAGAGCAGGGGATATGAAATGGTAATTCTGTGCCATTGAAATGGCAGCGTTAGTAGTATATGCTGCATTCACATTTGGATTTCTCTTTACAGAAAAAGTACGTGAAATTCAGGAGAAACTTGAAGCTTTCATTGAAGCCCTTCACAAAGAGAAATAGAGCAGTAGGTGGTTTTTATTTCTACTGCATGGTTAAAGAGAACATTTGATAGAAATAGTTAATGATTCAGTTTACCATTAATTAAGTATTAATATTTTACATAATTATTATTAATACTATTTGATGATACTATTGAATAATTTATATAAATATATTATTTTTCTACTTTAATATTACTTTTTTATAACTTAATATGAAAATATAAAAAAATTAGGGCTGCCAAAGTACACATCAACTTATAACGAAATATGAGATTACTCATTTAATTGTACATAGTAGTACCTTTAAGGTGTTTTTATTTTGGGGCTATTGATATAATTATTCAACACATTACATTATCATCTAAAATAATGCGTTCAAAAAGTAAATCAATGGACAGCCCTAATTAAAATGCATGGGTCGTTATGTAGTGTTCGTTGTAGTATGAAAGTTTTTATTTTTTTTAAATTTTTTTTTATTATGCTTTTTGAAGGATTTCATGACTTGAAATAATTCTTAATCTTTTGTCTTCTTTCAGGATCATCTTGTTTCTGGACAGTCATCCCCTTACAGAAGAAAATGCACTGATTAAATACAACATCATTTTTGCTCTTTGCCCTTCGTAAATGACCCTGCTTCTCATCCTCTCTTTTTTTTTTAATGTATCCTGCTTCAGCTTTCAATCTTCTCACACACAAGCACACACGCACTCTCCCCCTTAAAAACAGTGAAAGTAAGCAAAGTGGTTTACATTTGCTGCATATTTAATCACTGTTGGAGAACAAGCACTTACGCAGCTAGCGAATGGTATGTGTCAGAGTGCCATGCTTTATTCTTTCTTCCTCCAGCGCTTAAAAGCCACCAATGTGTTCACCAGACATGTGTTCCCAAGAATCCAGTCAGACAGACATGCACATACATCTTCTCCCAATCCCTCGTTCCCAATAAAATACTTTGTCCGGGTCTCTCTTTCCCCTGACTTTCTTTATTAATTAAGGTGATGTTCATGGAGAAGCCAAGAAAAAATTTATTGATTGACCTTGCTATGAGTAGAGAAAATATTCAAAAATGTCTTGTCACCAATTGCCGCCTTCATTGATATTTTGGAGCTGTGATTTCACCACGTTTCTACAACATCTCTCTTATGACATATTCACAGTTAGTGAAATCACAGTTCAAATTATACGTCGTAACATCTTATCAGTAGACCACCATCTAAATCCTTTGTAATTATTTTGTAGAATCTGCAATCGATATATGCAGTTGTTTGTACAGTAGATCTCATCTGCACCTCATTTGCTTGTAGTCACACTTAGCTCAGTTGAATATACTCAAGAAACGACTGTGAGGCTTGGTCTTGAAGATGCAGAACATTTCTTTATAAGGAGACCAGAATACACCATCTGTTCACACAGGTGGATGAAAATGCATTGGCATATCCTGTTTGTTACTTTGGCCCTGCACACCATTTCACTTTGTTTTGCTTTATTTTATGACTGTTTACTTTGAGAGATTCAAATGGTTCTGAGTTTCATCTGTCATCTTCAGCTTTAGTGCACTTTTAATTCTTTGCTTGCACATTTGATATTTCGCGCCCTAGAATTAGTGTGGTCTGATTATCCACATTACACATGTCCTGATAATTTTGAGTGTAAGGGACACCACACCTTTGTTCCTGGTTGCTCGTAAATGTAAATGGGTAAATATACATGTACTTGTAAAGTATCTAAGGTCATTGAAATCATGGATCTGAGTGTGGTGCTTGTAACATAATATCTGTCGGTTGATTTAAGAATGTTTCCACTTTTTGTTGTAGATTGTAATATTTGCATGTTGTACCCCATCAGATGTGGTTTATTTATTAAATTGGTGTTTAAAAAAAAAAAGTAGTTATAAAAGGGTCTTTAAATGTATGTTAAACAGAGTGGGTGGGCGTGGACAATATCCAACGTGTGTGTGAATTTCTAACTTAATTTAATTTGACGATTGCTGGTAAACGTTTTGACAGGTACAGTGCATGTTTCCTCAGCTGGTTTTACACTGGTTAAATTATAAAGCATTTGTTGCAGTTGATGACTGGAAAACATCTATTGAAAGAGTCAGTTTGACCCTGGCCTCATCAATATGCAGCTTTTTATGCATAAATACACAGGCTAACCAGAATAAACATCAAATTTCTCACTCGTCCCAATGTTGCAATTAAGAAAAAGAATATTAGAATCTCCCGCTCAAAAGGCCTTTCTCAACAGGTGGCTTGCCCAACCTGGAATTTCAGCATTCCTATAGTTCAGTAAGTAGAACATAGTGCTAGCTATGCTAATGTTGTGGGTTTCCGATATAATCTCAGATATTCTTCCATAGCGAACTGTATAATATATATAATTAAAAATATATATAATAATAACAATATATAAATAATATACATACTTATCTATAGTACATATTTAGTAAATAATATTAAACCATAATATTATAGTAATGAGTTACAACTTTAAATACTTCTAGTGTGAAGGTGGATTGTATCAATATTACTTATTATACTTTATACACTTCTTCAAGGTATAATTTTGTGCTTTTTCTCACAATTTCCCTAACTGCACTGCAACAGAAGTTGCAGTGGCCAAAGAGGCTTAAATGTGAAAGCGTTCGTGCATAGAATCCATTGTACGAATTGTTGCGCATTTTGATCCTAAAAAGGAAAATTACGTTACCTCATCATTTCTTTCTTTAGAACACAAAAGAAGATATTTTGAATAATGTTGATAACCAACATTATACATTCATGAAAAAAAAAATCTTAAATTTTCCACAGAAGAATGAACATTTTACAGGTTTTTAATGGCATGAGGGTAAATAAATGATTACTTTTTTTTTAAACTATCCCTTTAAAGGCATTTTTGAACAGTACATTTTGCTAGTGTGTTTGGTTGCCTTTTAGCGTCCAGAATGAGAACCACTGCCCTAGATCAGTTTACAAAAAAGTATATATAACAGTGTTATTTTGACTGTATAATAGCCAATTTCTAGATGCTGTATGCATGTGAGACTATGTACATCAATGTGCATTTCCTGCAGCTAATGAAGCTGGAATGATGTATGTTTGGTGTGAGTGGCCTTTGCTCTGAGGTATGACTCTGCGCTCGGTGGCCAGTGCTCATCAGTGCAGGGTTGTGGAGCCGGACCTCTGGGCTATGTGTGGAAGTGTGGGGCCCTTGAGCTCTCAGCTCCAGTCCGCACTGATGAATAACACAGTGGGCAAGAGGTCTTTAACTCCTGGGCATCCTCTCCCATTTCACAAGGCCCTGATTGTTACTGGCATCGTTACCTCGCCGGGGGGGTGTGGAGGGAATTGCGGGGTGTCTGTTTTGTTAGAGAGCGCTCTATTTCTTTTCCAGTACCTGAGGGGCCACATGCATACATATGCTCTGGCCTCTCTCTCGTCTCGGAGAATGATTATATTCCCCGTTTTTAAAAAAAAGGATAGTCTGAGAAGGAAGAGTGTTTGGAGGGGAGAAAAAGAGAAAGACTTTAACCTAATGACTCTGTAGCATTTCAATAGGGGCGAAGAAGTCAACCTCCAGCGAAATGCCTTTGTGCTATCAGATAACTGGCTTCTGAAGACGGGGAGGACACACTATATGGCCATTAGCATCTCCAAAGGCCGTCACGTTGACTAATAGCCCGGGCCACATCACCACAGTGGCTCAGTTTGTGTTTTGCTCTATTATGTGAGTGACACAAAGGAGCTGAAGACTGGTAAAGACCTGTCAAATGTGCCACCACTGCCGTTGCTCACAAAGCTTTATTTTTCCCTCAAAAGACACTGACTTGTTCTGTCTATGCCCCTTCTGTCATCGGCCCCCAGTCTACCTCACCGCCCGCCTATTTTGGGGAGGGTGACCATGCAGAGTCACTTTGTGAATAAAGCTTGGGAAAAGGAAATAAATTCAGCAGTTCAGCTCTTGGGCTGTTTTGGCCATGTAACCATTTGTTAACAGGCTTGTCTTTTGGGACGGGCCAGCCCCTCTGGGCTTTGTGCTGTCCCAGTCCTATACAGATCGCAGTTGATAAAGGGCTGTAAGACAGGGTGGGATTTTAATTTTTTTACTGCTCTGATATGGCCAAAAGCCAATGGCAATTGCAGTGAAGCCATTTGTTATGTGTATAGTTGTACTCTTGATACTTTGAGTTCTTTGACTGTTAATTATTTGGTTGGGATTTTTTTACAAGATCTTTTTACTATTTAGTCTAAAAATACATATTTTAAACAAACTTTATTGTTTTTCTTGTGTTGGTTTTAACCACTTTACCTTATTATCTGTAATGTGGAAATAAAACAGCAGCTAAGCAGGACTCCAGTCCATAAAAAAAAACATTTATGAGTCAAATTACTTTTGTTTAGTTGACAAATGACAGAATTGCCTGATAAAGATGGTTGTTCAGGAGCGCTAGTGCACGCTTTTACAGCAACAATGAATACAGTCTAAGTCTTTGATTTGCAAACAAATTGCTCTTTTGCACTGGTTGTTCTTAAAACTCAATCAAAACAATTTAGCTCATGCAAATTTCGCTGCCTTCCAAAGTTTTAGTTTGGTGAACTCTGCCCTGCAAAGTTACGATAAACATCACGGTGTGACCTCTCAGCTGAATAGAACTAACTATAATCTGCAGGATTGCAGTGTTGCAGTAAACTGAAGCAGATTGCATATTTTTACATTTTGGATGTATTTTTACATTTTGTTTTTCAAAACGATGCCGCAGTATGAACACAAAAGAAGATATTTTGAATAATGTTGATAACCAACATTATACATTCATGAAAAAAAAATCTTAAATTTTCCACAGAAGAATGAACATTTTACAGGTTTTTAATGGCATGAGGGTAAATAAATGATTACTTTTTCTTTAAACTATCCCTTTAAAGGCATTTTTGAACAGTACATTTTGCTAGTGTGTTTGGTTGCCTTTTAGCGTCCAGAATGAGAACCACTGCCCTAGATCAGTTTACAAAAAAGTATATATAACAGTGTTATTTTGACTGTATAATAGCCAATTTCTAACACATACGCGCGCACGCATGCGCGCACACACACACACACACGCACACACTATGTGCAAAACTCCGCATTTGAACAGTCAATAGCAAATACTTAAACTAATAACAAAACAGTAGCTGATTCAGAAGCACCAGATTGTCATAGCAAAGTCAGAATTACCTCCTCTCCTAGGTTCATGAAACGGTCGTCCATAAAATGCATTGCTGTTCTGTTGTAAGTAATCTTAAAGATTCCTAAATGCATCTACTTTCGGAAGGCCAAATAAAGTGCTTTTGCTTTCGCCTAGAAATACACAGCGTCTCCCTGACATGGCTGCTTCAACACTAACTGCGGTTACTGAAACCACGCCTTCTTTTTTGCATGCACATTTGGGCAGCATTATGCTAATATTTCCACATAGTGAGGTAGATATGTGGGGGCGTGTTAGAATGAGCAGTTTTAGGGGGGCGTGGCAGAGTCTTAACTTTGATAAATAATATCTCTTTGGTTTTGAGACTTTAGTCTTTGCAACTTCAGGGATTTTATCAATGCACAATCAGCTTGTAACACTCCAAAGAGAAAGGAAAACTTGAAATCGCATCATATGACCCCTTTAAACGATAATATTCACAATATAGTTTTGTAATTTTAATTGATTATTAATGGTACTCTAACATTTAAATATTTAGCAAAAAATATTATTGGTTATTGTTTAGCAATTTATTTATATAGCACTTACAATTTATATTTATATAATATATAGCGCTTTACAATATATATTTTTTATACAATATACTAAAGTAAGAAGCTATGTACTCACATGGACACAGACTGATTTTTAATTATTGCTGCAAAATTTGTATTTTTTTATTTGTTTTGTTTTGAGTCTGAAGAACTGTAAATGCATTCTTTCTGTCCCTTCCAAAGGAAAAAAAAAGATGATTGCCTTCTCAACCTTTTAAGAACACTGCTTTTATTACTGTAAACATGCTAAACAGCTTTAGTGTTTATCTTAAATTCATGTGCTTGTATATCTCACAATTATATTCTATTGCCCCTCTTGATTGCTGAGTCGACACCCCTTCATCACTGAGTGTCATCATGCCTGAGAAAAGCAACAGGCTTCATTCACCCTTTACTGTCCCCTGGGCTCTTTGCTTTATGTCGAGGAGAGAAACCACTGCACAATTGTCTATTGTGTGCATTATGTTTGAGGCATCTTCCCATTGCTGCTGTGGGGTCCTTTCCCCCAGCTGAATTAGACCCATGGGGATTTTGACCAAGACACAAAGGTCACTTATTTTCTTCCCATCCCCCTGGCCTACGACTGAAGACAAGCCATAAATTACTATAACTATTTAGCATAGATATTAGCCACCAGTTGTGACGCACTTATCCCTAATGCTTATGGGAGAAGTTGAATAGATCCTCGATTCAGTTTCTCGAGCGTTGGATGTTTTTTTTTTCTTTCTTTCTTTCCTTCACTGTTCATCTGAATAGTAAAAGTGGGAAAAATCAATAAGATGACCTCACTGTCTCATGGCCTGGAATGTCATAAATGAATTAGCTCCTTTGTTGGGGGAATGAGGCCATTTAATGGATTCCCGATGGCAAATCTATATTTTAGCTCCCTAATCCTAAGAAGTCTCTTTTCCACTCACAAGACAAAACAAGCCAGGCTCTTTCTCTCTCTCATAAAGGGACACGAATGCTTACTGTTAGAGGTTTAATTTAACATGCCGAGCTCTGGGAGTAAACACACGGCATCCCGTGAAAGGCTCTGTGAAGGCGGGAGGGCGGTGAAGGCAGCGAATGAGGTCCGCAACATGACAGGCTCCCACTTTCATGTGGAGATAAGGGCTGCTGCCATGGCAAACTGATCAACAACAGAGCGCCGCCTCTGCTGGGCCGAGCGACTCAGCCTGGGTGAATTTGCATGGACTTAGAGGGATTATTGGGGTATTCATGGCAACCTCGGGGCCAGCAGGTGAGGTCCTAGCTCAGCTCCCTCATCCTTTAGGTAAACACTGCTGTTTGGTATGGAGAAGGGACGAAAGGGGGATCGGTTGCCAGGATGAAAGTGTATCCACAGGCTGGCTGATCCCTCCTAGCGGAGTGGCTCTTGTAGGGGCTTGCCACTACAGCGTAGGTGGACTCTAGGGCCGTATTCACTGTGTAAGTGGTATAGTGTGTCTGCACCAAACAGAGTCTGGTGACATTACTTCATTGGCAATAGTGGTATCTTAGCAGATGCTAAAGCCTTTGGCAAACAAGTGTGGAGCCTTTGCTTTCTTTACAAGACTGAATGCTAGTTGCATTTTCTCTGTAGCTTAGCAGCACTAGATGGGACCAAATTGAATCTAGTTAAAATTTTGGTTACACTTTATTTTACGGTGTTCTTGTTATACATGTACTAATGTAACAATAAATTATACTTAATTACATGAAACTAACCCTAAACCAAACCGTCATCCTAACCCTAACCATATAAATACACCATGCTTAAATTTATAATTACACTGTAACTAGGACACCATAAAATATAGTGTAATTTTCAATTTTCCACCATTACATAGTTACATGTAACGTTACATATAGTTTAATTAATACACTTCAAATTAGCCCTAATATTAACCTATGTATAGTAACCCTTACATTAACATTTATATATGTATGTTTTTAATTAAGTAACTTATGCTAACCAAGCCTGTATTTATTTCATTCCAATTTATTGAGATGCATCTGTAACCCCTACAAATACAACTCATTATATACACTATAAACAGTTTAAAGGAGACAGACATGTAGATCTTTGTGAAATATGTTTTCTCTGTTTTGGAGGGATGATTATTTTTAAATTATACCCTATTTATTGCATCAAAATTTGTTAATACTTTATATTTAAAGGTGGATAATTTTATCAGTTGTTTATTGCAACAGTACATAACTTTATCTAGTGCTCTTATTGCATGATTTGTGAAAATCATTAACTATACTGAATGACAGCATATACTTCTTCATGGCTAGTTTTTGCGTATTTCATTTCACCTACTTGTTCTACATATCTGTGTGTAGGCTACTAGTGTGAAATGCTACTGTTTTTGACAGCGTTGATAACGTTTATGACAGATAATATCATGATAATTTTTGTGTTTCCCTTACCGAATGTCGTATCCTGTCAGCAAAAACCTGTCCATGGACTTTTTTGATTGCTTTCAGTTTAAGTGCCGGAGATGCAGTGTTGCCAGATATTGACACTAAAACAAACAAAAAACTAATAATAAATAAATACCGAAATTATTTCCAATCTTTTGCAAATAAGAAAAGATAAAGATATCGTTGACTATAAACTGCAACTTCTTACTTTATTAACTTTCTAAAGTGTTAAATTAATGGGAAAAGACAAGTCCAAAAACGATTATAATTGCTGGATCGGCTGCGCCCATGCGCTCACTCACTCAGCGTCTTGCAGCGATAATTTTCATGCAGGGACGCTAAACATTCTTGCAAACTGTCTAAACTGAATTATACATGTCATGCAGGCATTCATATAAGGAGTTTAACAGCAAATTAGTAATTCAAAGAACAAATTTTATTTTTGAACATAAAAAATGTACCAAGGTTCGGACCTCGATGGCCTCATAGCTGGTTACGGCTCTGGTTGGGTGAGCCAACAAGAATTCTTATTTGTCCTTATGATACA
Source organism: Sinocyclocheilus grahami (assembly GCF_001515645.1). Taxonomy (NCBI): domain Eukaryota; kingdom Metazoa; phylum Chordata; class Actinopteri; order Cypriniformes; family Cyprinidae; genus Sinocyclocheilus; species Sinocyclocheilus grahami. The sequence goes on from NW_015505226.1 coordinate 3,050,723, forward strand.
CACAAAATGTCTTGTGCATGCAGGCATGGAGCCCAGTACCTTGGTATGAGCCCTAGAATCCCCAGTGTACACAGCTGATAAACATCACTGGTGTTACCATGGATACTGTGTGGACACCATGTTTATTCACCTGCTTGCTAGGGAGGGAACATCTCCCTAGTCTGATCTGAAAGTATACTTCTTCAACCATGAGGACGCTCGTTCTGTGGTCAACACGCCCACAGGCCTGGTCAAATATTGGGTTAGGACCTTAAGGATGCTTGATACACACCCTACAGCCTTTGACAGTTGCTGTCTAATGGCCATTGTGTTCATTGTCCAGGCTGACTGCTGTGCCCCTCACCAGACCAGGACCTGCCCTTTGCAGCCAGGGGACAAGAATGCCTGTGTGTAAATATGTGTGTGGGTGGGTGTGTGCCAGGACTGTTGGTTTGTGTGTGTACGGGGGGTGGCAATTACGAGTCTGTGTACCCATCGCTGTGATCCTGTGCTCAGGAATGTTTGCTCTGACAATAGACAGCAACTGTAGTCTGTCTAGTCCAAACCCTCTCCAGCCTCAACTCAAACAGCACTTGCAAAGCAAGAGGCTATTCTTTATCTGAGAGACGTTGCCCTTCTTTAGGATGGGGAAGGTAAATAATTACAAGGCTTTAATAGGTGGATAATGAGCTCCCAGGGTGCCGAGACTCACCCTGAGCAAACAGGGTGATCCACTGGCTCTGTTGCACAGCACGTTCCAGTACATTGCAGGCTTTTATAGACACTACCAGGATGTGCCATCTGCAACCTGTAGGAGCAAATCCTGGTCATCTTTAACAGTGCCAATGTTTGGAATCAAATAGCTTACTATGAATACTGCACAGTATGGACTGTATTCTGTATTCCTTTCTACACTGTTACGCATTTCAAAGGTTTTTTACAGTAACTCACTGGCAACACTGTTGCCAATAAGTTACTCTAATTAAGATTTACATTATCATAACTGTATTTCAGTTTTACAGTAAATATGTTACTGTAGTCGTGTAATACAGTGCAATTACTGTAAAAATCCAAGTAATCAGTGTTCTACTGTAATTCATTATTTTAATATAGATTATATATATATATATATATATATTTATATATAATTCATTTTATTTGTACCCTACATAGGTACTACTGACATTCAATTAAAACATACATAATTATTACAAAATAATAAATTCTTTATTTAAAACATTGCATATACAGTATAACACTTAAAACTACAGTGTCTTCCAATACTGGAACAATACATCTTCACCGTTTCTCCTGTTTTATGACTTTTTGCAGTGTGCAGTGCATTGTTTTATCCTCTGGATTTATCCTCACAAAGAATATTTAGGCAACAACAACAACTAAAAGAATAAAATAAATAATAATAATAATGGGGGGGAAATATAAGCAGCCAAAGAATGCATATAAGGCATCTGCAAAACTGTTGCAAAACGTAGGCCACCACCTTTGCTCAACATCCACGTTGTTGCAGACAGAAATGTGTTCCCTGAAAAACAAGAAGAAAATACACATTTAAAAGGCAAACCCCGTATGGAATACATACACTTCTCAAAACCATAGGCAAGCTCTTTTCTTACCAGAAGCGTGGCTGGCAGGCTCATGTCCTTCATAATGCTTCATTGCAGTTGCCTTTCAAAACACACACACACACACACACACACACACAAAATGCAGTAAATGTTAAATTCCAATAAAAATATTACAAACTAATTCTAAAACTAGAAAGGCAGCTAACCATAAAACTTTTGTTTAACCTAGCTAACATATGATTTATGTTACCGCCATGTTGACGAGTAAACTGGTGTGCAAAAATCTGACAAAAAACACCCAGACATTCTCTCGTAAGGTGCATCGATACACTGTGCAGATGTTCTCCGGAACTCTTTCACTCCCGGGTTCCATCCCCGGGCAAAACCCGCGGCGCTGCTGCACTGGTTTCGTTTCTGTCACACATATATATACAGTGGGGAAAAAAAGTATTTAGTCAGCCACCAATTGTGCAAGTTCTCCCACTTAAAAAGACGTCTGTCTGTCTGTCTATCTTAAACATTTAACCCAACCGCTGGGCCAAAACAGCCCAATTGTTGGGTTTGTCCCTATTTAACCCAGCACTGGGTTGTATTTAACCCAGCATTTTTTAGAGTGCATACTTCTGCATTTTTAACAATGTTGTAAATACCATTCAGTGCTGTAAAGACCATTCGGGGTGACAAGAGCAAGGTTTCCTTTGTCATGAGTCAAGCTGACATAGTGACCAGCCCTCATGCACTGCTTCCCAAGCCCTGGGTCATGATGGTTAATGAGCTGAGAAAGGTCTGCTCTTATTTTGCACTCAGCACATTATAGAAAAGCACAGCTATATCACAATATTTATTGCCCTCTCATACCGTTGCCTCTACACAGCTGCATTTGCTGCGTCTCACACTCTTTCTCTTCAGCCGGACACATTCCTGTCATTCAGAAAGAGACAAACAAGAGATGTGACCCCCACCTCTTCCTCACGCTCACTACATCTCTCTGTATCCTTTTGCAGTACAGGCCCTCTCTTGTTGATGAAATTACCCAGCACTCTGTAATGCTTCTAAGTTGAGGTAATGACAGTTATGTCAACAAACTGGCCAGGACAAATACAAAAACTTTGCACAGAGATGAGGGAGTGAACTTTGAAGAGAAGATCAGAGGTTATGAAGAATAGAGCATCTTGTTAATGTTAAGTGCAATTACGTTTATTTTGGCTAGAGATTGGGAGAGGCAATACAAAGCTAATGATACCACGGTTCAAACTTTGAGAATGCTTTATAAAAATTCCAAAATTGCCATTCATTTCCTGAAGGATTCATCTAGCTGCATCATTCCACAGGCGGTATATACTGTAAAGATAATCCCACAGGCATTTTCTCTGAAATCTTCACCCCATGACAGTTCTTTTTCCTCCTGTCATTATCATAAATGTTCCAAGTTCACCACAGACTGACTCCCCGACAGGCACAGAAAATCCTTCTCCCCAAGGACCAATTACAACCCTACCTGCCTGAGGCCTCAGCACGCCCTCCACACCTCCAGACCTGACCTTTCAGCCCTGACACACGACCCCTGTGCTGAATGAGAACACACAGGAGCATCAGAGTGAGACCAACCCCCCACAGCCTCTGGCTTTACATTCCTGACAGGAAATGATCAAGCAGACCACCAGTTTACTGGTAAACAGGGCATGAGATTGGACCCAGTCACCAGTCACCAGGTCAATATGGGGACTTTGCACAATTTTATGGTGTCCCATTACTTCACATGTATATACTTCACCCAAGAAGTCACTTTATTTAAACATTTAAACAATTTCTACACCATTTAATCTACACATTCAGTCCCAAACTAGCTTGGTCCGATATAGAGTGCTGCAGTGAAGACATATTTTTATAGCCCAACCCGGAAGTTAGCATCATGTTTCCCTTGACAAAAACCTAATAAGATTTTTCCATTGACATTTGAATTATTGCAGAAAATAAGCTATGTGACAGACATACAACTTTATGATGCTTACACATTTTGTTCATCATGATAATCTTCACAAACTTCACAACTATTATGAATTTTGAAGCCTAAATACAATCAGCAGATGTAAAATGATAAACATAGGCTATAAATGATAAACTTAGCTAACTTGAGTTCGATGTCATCATCACTAAAGCTTCCGATAAGTCTTTTAGTCTTTATTTAAATTTGTTTATTTATTTCTTTTACTGAAAGTTTGAATAAGAACAATTCTGAATTAGGAGATCTTGATTATAAACACAACAAAGCTGTAAAAGCAGACTAGTGAGTAGACAAGCTTACCTGTTCAATGTGATGAAATGTAATGTCCCAGACAACCTCTGCAGTCACATTTAGCCACTTGGTAACAACTGGCTTTTTCAAAACAAGTAAAAGCTTTAAAAATCACAAAAAATTTTTGCTAATGCATTTTGTGTCATAGAATAAAACGTGAAAATGTGTTAATCACAGATCTTATTTCAGGCATTAGCAACCAAAAACCCACTGACTTCAGGATGATGGAACCAGGGTACTAAAAGGCTAACCCATTTGGCCTACAAAAATGTCAGCCCTGCAGCACTCTATTAACCCTATATGATATTAAGCGTAGTGGCAGCTTAATTGGCAAAATTTGCAGTTACTCGGATTTAAATTTGTATTTTTTAAAATTTTATAATTATTTTTTTAATCAGTTTTGATTTTTTTTTCATTTTTATTTAATATTTTCGAATAAAACTGGACAAACTTTGTCGGTTGCTGTCTGTGGGTGGATGGACTCCATTAAGGATGGTGCAAATTTACCATGGGTCTAAGGGTCAAACAAGGGAGTTTTGGCCTGCATATAAACATCTTGTGTATTTTGTGCATTCTGAGACAATATCTCTGAGATAATATCAAGTTATCTCCAAAAAGCAAAAATTTGCACCATTCTATTTAATTTAATTCAGTAGAAATCCTTGGCAGCAAAGTATCTACATTTAATATGCACACAAATAAACGGTGCAAATGAATATGTTCTGCAGTCATAGCAATATTTCACTGTGATACAGTCTTTACCTAATCTCACATTTCACGGAGAACAAAAGGCTCAAGCCACAGCATGACTAAGCACGATCGCTGAATTCATCTTAAACCTGGGACACAATTGAAAGATCACATTGAATACAGACTTGGGATGATTCCTTATATAATACATCCCCACAAATCCATCTTTAAAAAGAGCAGAAGATGAGACTGTGTTTATCGTCTTACAATTTGTCCATCTCCATGCCAACACTCTCTTTGCTGGTCCTACATTCACCATGGTGGGTGCACAGGTCCGTAGCCTTATGCCCTCTTTTATCCTCCCCGTATGCTAATCTGCTGGATTAGGCCCTGTGCAGCATTGTACTCGCATGTGTCCAAACATGACATGGGTCCGAAAGGGTCACAGTGGATGCTGACCTTGGCCACTGAGACCTCGCTGGCCAGTGGAGGGACCCGGGAGAGCACTGGTGCAAAGCGTTACAGGGTCCACTCCTCTAATCAGCTCAACAGCTAGACTGAGACCTCCTGCGCTTTGTCCAGTGGTCCGACAAAGGCCGCTAGCTGAATGAACCAAGACTCAAAGGTCAGACTGGCCGCAGAGTACGGCAGCTTTGAAATACAATCCACAATGCGCTTCCAGCCTTCATCCTCTGCTTTCTTTTCACAGAGATGTAAAAAGGCAGTCTGTATTAACTGTATAGCTTTACTTTGTTTATACACAGATGTGCAGATTAAATCCTGATAGGGGTTGTTCTCTGTTTTCTTTTGCTAGTTTAAACCAGCAACACTTGTCGACTTTAAATAATACTTTTCTTATTACAGATTTTAACTATTTCTGAGTTCTAATATCAAAGTTCTTGTTTTGTATGGATTATTATGTTCATGTGTTAAGGTGAAATATTCAGAATTTCTGGCAGGTGAAGGAGATCCATGTCCATTGGGACTTCAGCTGTTGACACAGCGCTCAATTAAGGCCAATAAATGTCTGGGTCGAGTGTGTTAACCAGTGCTGTTAATGCTGTTAGTACCACATAGGAGCCGCAAACCGCTAATTCTATTTGAGCCATCTACTTTGTACCATTTGTAATTTCATCAAGTGTTCTTAACTTACACATGGTAATCATATTTTGGGAAGCTAATGCTACACTCTTAAAAATAAAGGTGCTTCAAAAGGTTCTTCAAGCGATGCCATAGAAGAACCATTTTTGGTTCCACAAAGAACCATTCAGTCATAGGTTCTTTCTTACCTTTTTATAATCTGAAGAACCTTCTTTCGCCCCAAAGAACCTTTTGTGAAACAGAAAGGTTCTTTATGGAACCATTTAGACAAAAAAGGTTCTTCTTCTCGTGAAGCACCTTTATTTTTAAGAGTGTAGTCAAGAGGCTAGAGAGGAATCTATGGGATGTACTATTGCTAAATTACAGTTTTTTTTGTGTATACTAATATACATGAAGGTTGTTCTTTCAATTCAGAGAGCTCTTGTCAGTTTCTACATAATAAATAATGCCACAGAAGGAAACAGTAGTTGTTTCAAATGTTGTTGGTCCTCATGTTTTTCCAAACACAAAAGTATTTCGTTCAACTATGAAAAACAAATTAAGATATTTTTAATGAAACCTGAGAGATTTCTGTCACTCCTTTGAAAGTCCATTTATTAAGAGAGTGTAAAAGATCCATATAAATTGAGAGTTTTAATTCAAGTTTTATGAAGAGGCTTTTATTCACATTTAAACAGGGAAGGTCAAGTGAAAACAACATAAGGGTGACAGAATTTTCATTGAGTGAACTATCCCTTTAAACTGATCTGTTCAATTAATATATTTTTTTTTTTAATCGCTTGGTTTACACAAACTGTCAGAACAAACTGATTTATTAAAATAAATTGGACTTTAAAATATTACTTGAGAGAGGACAATTTAGGTGAGTGTGTTTGATAATTTTTTCATATTGCTCTACTATAATGCTCTGTACGCAAATCAGTGCAACAGAAAAAAGTCATGTTTTAAGTTACTACACCACTACAGGTTTGCTTGCTCCTTCTGTTAAAAGCTAAATTGTGTTAAAAACTCCTGTGCAACTGTCATACTGCTGAAAAATGTCTTTTAGTTAGTATAACTTCCCAAAGTTGAACGTAACAATAAATGCTTTAACTGTACAGAAAAGCATCCTGAAACCATTCATAACTCTGGTCTTTAGTAAAAGCTGTGAACAGAGTTACTGTGAAATCTTGCCAATAGGGCTTTTTCAGGTCACAAACCAAAACAAGCAATTAAATCAAATTGGAGTCTTTGGTGAGTGCTGGGCCCCTGTGGACTTGACCAAATGCTTGATGCTGAAGTGACCTACTTGTGCAGCCTGATGAATGGCCACTGCGAGTGAAACCAGTGGCCAGTCATTAATCTGGAACAGATCAGGATCCAAGTATGTCTCTATTCGGTGTAAATTGGCCAGTTGTTTTATTGTAAGTTGCGAGGGTGGGAGAGAACTTGCTAGTGGTAATCATATAGATCTATGAGTCTCACAGTAAGTAAAAAGCCACTGACCCTCAAGAGATAAAGTGTTTTTGTAGCTCTTAGAGTACAAAAACACCTCACAATGCTTCTTAGGAAATGTTTTAGCTAAATCCATAAAATATAGAGCCAACGATAAGATTTACAGGAGCTTCTATAATAGAATTATTTGTCTTTCACTAAATAACTTTTGCCTTTTATTTGTTTTTAATCTCTCTGTCATCTTACTGTTCTTTGTAGTTGCACAAATATGTCAGATCAGTGAGTGGTGAGGTGTGATTCCAGGCTGCCGAGCAGCTGATAGATGGATGGATGAAGAATGGCAGTTTGGCTTGGTCCTGATAAGGCCTATCTCTAGCAGGGCATCCTCAAATGTTTGGAACAGTCAGACACTGTCAGGCCAGAAGGATTGGGACTGGATTGATGAGGGGCTACAGGCAATCGGCTGTTTTCCTCGCTCTTATCATGTGGCCGTTTTGGCTGGAGCAGCAGGCCCTGCTGTGGAGAAGAACAGTTTTCTCATGTCACTCAATTTATCAGTCCTGTGCAAAGGAGATGAGAAAAGCCAGCTTACATAAACAGGAAGGATGTCACACATTTCGGAAAGACACGTGTCTGACTGATGGTGCTAATGGAGGTATTGGGTAACACAGAATCCTTTTTTTCATGGCATTACACTGGGGACATTAGTCGACTTGACTTAAAAATGGGAAAAACTGTAATGCTCAATGTGATTGCTATAGACCCACCTTAGAGTTAAAAGAGATTATTTTATTTTTAATGCATTCACATTTGAGGCATCGCCTTTTTTGTTTACTCTTGAATGTGCATGCACATTAGCCAAACACAAAATACAGTAGTTTTGCACAATTTGACCTAAAGAAGCACAATTTGTGATGTGATATTGTTGTCAGAGTTTATTGCCAATTTGTATTATGCAAATTTTAATAAAACGTAATATTGACAAGCATTTTGTGAGATTTTGGTCTTATAAGCTGTACTTTCGTTACTGAAAATAGCTGCTCATGTGTGCCGCAAGAGAGCTTCTCTTTAGAGCTCGCTACACTTTTTATTTATGCTTTACTTTTGGTTTATATCTATTTGAACCAGGGTTAAGCAATATTTCTCTTTTGTACTTTTGAAAGTGGGCCATCATTGCTCTGAACATTGGGCCATGAAACCCTAGCTGCAGTCTAATTTGTTTGGATTTAAACAGCCAATTGAACAGCCAACCAGTCATTAACTGTCTCAGGGCTTACCATATTTAATATTCATATATGTTTTTTTCTTTCTCTAGCATTTGAGGGAAACAGATGACGGTGTTCATAATTTAATTTTCAGCAGCCATTACTTCAGTCTTCAGTGTCACATGATGCTTCAGAAATCATTCTTAAATGCTGATTTGGTGCTTAAGCCATTTCTTCTAATTATCAATTTTGAAAAGTTCCAAAGTAACAATGAAAAAGTCTTGACCTTTGATCAATTTAATGTATCCTTGCTAAATTAAAAACAATCTCTTAAAAAAAGAGACTGAACTCTTAATAGAAACAGTTTGACAGTACAGATTACAGTTACCCTGGGTTAACATTTTAAAGTGTGAAATGCCCAAAAGAGTCTATACGACTGCAATTGTCCTTTTCACACAATTTTTGTCATCGCTCACATCCTGCATTAAGTCTCAGCATTGACATGAGCAGGAATTCCACAGGTCTCTGCACCAGATGACCTGTGCTTCCTTGGGTGGTCAGAGCTCAGACGTCTGAGTGTTGATCTCTCCTTTCTGTCCTCTCTGGCCAAACCAGAGCTGACCCACTGAGCTCCAGGCCAGGGTTGACCCGGTGTCAACAGCCTACTGAGAGCTTTCAGGCCGTGGGTGCATCGCTAGGATTGACCCCCTGTGGGATGGGGCATCTTGGTCCCCAGGTGGGTATTGTGCACATTGCTGACCACTGACAAAAAGTTCTTTGGAGGCCAGTGGTCAAGATGAGAAGCTGGTGAGGTGAAAGGAGAGAGAACGTACTCCCTGCTGCTCTGGTCTAATTTGGCTGGATGCCGACCAACTGCCCTCTAGAGCAAGTACTTGCATGGAAAAGCAACTCTGCACAATGCTGTTTGTATAAAGCATTTCTGCAGTCAATTCAAGATTCTCCAACCACCATCTGCCCAAGATAAGCACTCACATTCTATAGACATTTGCTTTCAATGCTTATCAAAACACTCTTTGTTCCTACGGTCTGTGTATCTGAAAAATACGTTGTGAATGCACTTATATATATCCTCTCTCTGTATCATGTATAACATGCTACTGTTAAAAATGTGAGGTTAGTAAGGTTTTTTTATTGTTTATAAAAGAAGTCACTTATGTTCACCAAGGCTGCATTTACTTGATCAAAAATACAGTAAAAAGTGTATATATTTTTTTATGTAATTTATTCCTGATAACTCCAGTCTTCAGTTTCACATAATCCCTCAGAAATCATTCTAATAGAAACATTTCTTATTATTATCAGTGTTCAAACCAGTTGTGCTGCTTAACATTTTTGTGGATTTTTCCAGAATTAATTGATTGATAGAAAGTTCAAAAGAAAACCATTTATTTGAAATACAAAACATTTGTTATAAATGTCTTTACTGTCACTTTTGATCACTTTAATGCTGAACAAAAGTATTGGTTTCTTTAAAAAAATAATAAAATAAAATAAGAACAGTAATTAATAACTTTGGCATCTAATTTAAAATGTAGACAAGATATCTCAAATCGTGTGGCTTATCGAGGAGTGGTGTAATAGTACTCTATGCAGTCAGATATGTGTTTTTCACCTTGCTGATGATAAAACAGGAAAAAATGACAAACTTACATTGCAGGAAGGACCCAAGCCATTTCTAGGGTCCAGAAATTCATAGAAAGGGACATATTGGTCAGTAAGTAACCACTTAGTAATGGTCCAGTAACACGCTAGCAATGCACAAACAACAATTCAGAACATGTTACCAACTGCTCACGACACCCTAGCATTGTGGCAATATCTTTCAGATCTAGTTAAGTTGCATGTAGTTGGATCTATATCTGGTTACTTTTATTGCCATTTATGTAATTATATTTGCAAATTTGGCAGACACTTTTATTTTATTTTTTTTGCAAAGCAACTAATATTATGCATCTATAGTATACAAGATTAGTATTTAAGTTATACTAAGCTACTCAGTGCTACACTCTTTGTGAAGCAGAAACCATATGATTTTTAAACTCCCGAAATTCAGACGTGTCTGTCTGAACTGAACAGAGGACAATAGAGATGAGCAACATGCAGGCTTTCAGATCTACCCCAGGCCAGTGTCCAGAGGGCAAGAGCGAGAGAGTAAAGACACGAATCCCCTAACATGATACAGATGGTGAAGAAGGAGAGCCAGGGCTGTGAGGGATCTCACCGTTGAGTGTGATCGGTACAACCTGTTGGCCCTGTTGAGACAGCTGGGAAAATCTGAGATTCCATGCTGTCATTCACGTTCATAGAGCCGTCCTCTCTCATAAGCTCCCCATATGCACAGGCCTTTCATCCAGGACAGCACATTTATAATACAATGATGTTTCTCTACCCTTCAAAAGTGAGCTTATGAAAGCACAGTTGTATTATTGTCTGAACTGATCAAAATATATCTTTTCTGGGGATTAAAGGTGTAATTTTTTCAGCATTAAAATATTTTCTGTGATATTTGGCGAAAGGCACAGTATTCGTAAGTTATTTGTAGGTTGAGTTTCCCTAAAAAATGTCAACACTGTGGCTTTGCGTTGCTACAAATCTTGCTGTTTTTTTTTTTTTGAGCATACAAAGCAGCCCAACACAGCAACACTGGCTCATAATCACAATTGTGAGATATGAATTCACAGTTGTAATATATAAAGTTGCATTTATTGTAAATTAAGCAACAATTGTGAGATATAAAGCCACAATTATGAGAAACATAGTCACAATTAAAATAGTTTTTTTAGTTATTCATTCATTCATTTATTAGGCAGAAACAGGCTTTAATTGCCTATTATGAGAAATAATTCACAAGTCACAAATTCATTAATTAATTCATTTGTTTATTTATTAGGCAGAAACATGCTTTCGTATTATTTATTCTGTATCATTCATTCATTCATTAGGCGGGATTTAGGGATATGCCGGTATCAAATTTTCATGTTGCGATTAATTGCTAATGCTTTTATTACGGTATACGGTATTATCACGATATTGAAATGGTTTCAAAAAAAGTGCTGTCATAATACAGTATAACAGGTTTAATAACTTTTTTCTTATAACAAAAATAACTGAACATTTAAATGCAATAAAGCAATACAGAAAAATTTATAAAGTTAAAAGTTTTACACAGATTAAAGTGCAAAAAAGTGAGGCAAACAAGTTGCCTGCATGCCTGGCTCCAGCTCCTGGCTCCTGCAGACAAGATGTGGGATTATAGCATGCTCAGCATGCCGTGCGTCGGGCACCTCAAGAAATTGCAGGAGCGTGGAAATGTGATGTATGGGAAAGTAGTGTGTGTAAGAGAGAAATTATGCATGGTTGTGTCCAGCATACTCCATTATAATTTGCAGCAGCTGCACACTCAAGTATACTGCTGGGCTGATGACCCATTGGAACATGAACTCAAAGAGTGAAATGCTGAGATTCCTACATTGTGCATGTTAAAGGTTACCTTTAACCTTTAAGAGAATATGCACAATGTAGGACTCACCCAAAAATGAAAATTCTGTTTGTGTCGTTTCAAACCTGTTTTACTTTTACTTCACATATTACAAGTATACTACATTTACTAAATATATAAATATAACTATTAAAAAAAATCTATAATAGAATAGTAAATAGGAAATAATAATATACAACAAACAGTTTAAAAAAATACACAATATACAAATAGACAATAGATGGCATTTGTGTGTACAGGTATGTTATGAAATGCAAGGAAATGTGAATAAGAAGTATGATGTGTATAAATAGTGCTATGTATTACACATAGTAATTGGGGTCCAATCTATCCAGACTGTTGTATGGATTGTATGAAAAAACAAAACGTTGAGGCATTTTTCAAAATACTCTAATTTGTGATTTGTGTTTCACAGGGGAAGAAAACACTTGGAACAACATGAGGGTGAGTAAATGGTCTTCATTTTTGGATGAACTACCCCTTTAACACCATATTCTAACCAGATTCAATATTATGAAGTGACAAAAAATGTCTTCCTCTTCTTTTGAAATATTCATGACCATGACAAGCAGGGTTGTCAAGACATTCTGTCACAGCATGCCATGTCACACACCTGGTTAGGTCACCTTGTAAAGCCTTTATGCACTGTTCTGGCCTGTAGACACACTATTTAAAGATCAAATATTAGTTTTGTATTGTAATCACATGCGCCTCATAGAAAAGACCAACAATTTTATGCTACCGCATCTAGAGGATAACACCGATCGAGACGAAGAGAAAGAGACGGAGAAAGCGTATGTACGTGAGGGGGTCATTTAACTCTTACTTGAGCAAATTGCTGCTTTCACCTGCCTGACAGCCCTTTTTCCTTTACTTGTTAAAAGGTCTTCCATTGTTAGCCGTAGCTCCTCTGACAAGTCGCTGCTGGTCATGTTGTCAGGGGGAGACTAATAAGGGCTAATTCACAAGCTGTCCTAAGACCATGTCACACACCTGGTTAGGTCACCTTGTAAAGCCTTTATGCACTGTTCTGGCCTGTAGACACACTATTTAAAGATCAAATATTAGTTTTGTATTGTAATCACATGCGCCTCATAGAAAAGACCAACAATTTTATGCTACCGCATCTAGAGGATAACACCGATCGAGACGAAGAGAAAGAGACGGAGAAAGCGTATGTACGTGAGGGGGTCATTTAACTCTTACTTGAGCAAATTGCTGCTTTCACCTGCCTGACAGCCCTTTTTCCTTTACTTGTTAAAAGGTCTTCCATTGTTAGCCGTAGCTCCTCTGACAAGTCGCTGCTGGTCATGTTGTCAGGGGGAGACTAATAAGGGCTAATTCACAAGCTGTCCTAAGAGCTCGGCTGCACTGTTAGCTAGGTTCCCAGGATACTTCCAGCCCACTTGAGATGGAGAGAGAGTGAGAGGAGAGAGTTTGCCCAAAAGAGAACAAAAAGGGACAGTGGGGAAGTAGCAGCGGGCAAGACGGTGAAATCAGCCAGGGACTGCATTCAGAGCCCACGCAGGTAGCCCGACTAAAGGGCCCAATTTGTTATAAATGACAGAGACTCATTGAGTAAGGACAGGATGTCGTCTGCTGGAGGCTACGTCCCTTTCTGTCTCTGCTGTCACCAGAGGCGAGGTCCCGTCTGCCTTTTGTTGACACAGTGATGGTTATAGGAGGGGGCTTTGGATATGTCGAAAGCAATTTTATGTGTGTGTCCAGGAAAGCCAGAAAACATTTACAACCAAATCTAGTTAGCGAGCATCCAACAATAAAGCACATGCCAATGGGAACAAAAGACATCTATTTTAACATATAAATTACCCCTGATTAATTCCTTAATGTAGACATCTAGTTGAATATCCTGTCTTCAGTTTGCCACACGCCATTCCAAGCTTGCTTTCTCAGGCTTAACAAATCAGTTAAGTCAAGTCCAGGACATTTATTTTATTTTATTTTAGTAAAAAAACAAAAAATAAAAATTACATTTTTCTTGAGTGGGACTATACTGGACTGGACAAACAAGCAAAGATGGATAGGTGTTATATAAATTGCATCACTTTAAAATACTTTCTATATCTAGCAGTTAAATTATTGTGTTAAGTCAATGTTTACAGTAAATGCAAAATAAATACATTTGAAATGTCATTTAAAGTGTTTTTAATTAGCATCACTTTAAAATACTGTTCATATCTAATTGTTAAAAGTATATACATAGTTTAAGTAAATACCAAAACACTAAAACCAAATGTGCTTATTTACTCTCATGTCATTCCAAACCTGTATGCTGTTATTTTCTGACCAAAAAAATAAAATAAAACGTCTATACCGCAAGGGTGACGTCATAAGGGTTGATCATGACACACCAATCACATTAGATATTATTGACATTCTTATGAAATATCATAGAGACCATATTAGATTTGAGGTACTCGAGCTGCAGCAAAAGTACATAAAGAAATTTAAGTCTGCTTCTCACACAAAGCTATCATGTATTTTGAAGGCTTTTAATATAATATTTCAGTTCATGCATTTCCTGGAAATTCCAAACTATGACCATGGCATTGCAAACGGCATGGTCTACTTTTTGAGCTACACAAATGGAATTCAGAGGATTAAACATTTCAAACAATATTATGTGACAGCATCATTATTAATGATCAAAAGCACTATGACAAATCTGCTGCAAGCATATATTATAGTATAGTATTATTTGACAATGTTATTGCTGTTGAGGAGTCCCTCCATTCAGCTTAACTATACGTCTAGCCTTGTTCCAAGTGACGTGACATGTGGCCAAGTATGGTTACCCATACTAGGAGTTAGTGCTCTGCGTTTAACCCATTCTTAGTGCACACACACAGCAGTGAACACACACCCGGAGCAGTGGGCAGCCATTTATGCTGCAGTGCCCGGGGAGCAGTTGGGGGTTCGGTGCCTTGCTCAAGGGCACCTCAGTCGTGGTATTGAAGGTGGAAGAGAGCGCTGTACATTCACTCCCCCCACCTACAATTCCTGCCAGACTTGAGACTCGAACAACCTTTGGGTTACGAGTCCGACTCTCTAACCATTAGGCCACGACTTCCCTAGGATGCTTTTATTATAACAGATACAATGGCATCATGTCCCATTCCCCATCTGTTCCTTTATAACTCCTACTGAGACTCTTGATGAACAGTTCTTATGCTTTATGATGTGACCACGGAGTTATACTTTAGACCTTCCCCTCTTCAGGCCATGAAACAAAGCATTTCACCCCAGTTCAACCTCTCCCCATTAAAGAAACATACTGTTCCAAGCTCATATTTCAAAGTGCAGGTGGTGAAAGAAGGAACTTTAGTAGATATTCAGTCATGTCCGATACAAAGGCCAGAAGAATTAATGTCATCTAAAACGTGTTAGAAGGAAAGCAAGAGCAGGAATCAGAATCACCATGACAACAAGGATGAAAACATGCACTTCCCAGAGCATAAGCGCCATGTAAGGGTGCATTCAAGTATGGAGAAGTTCACAAAACATTTAATGTCATACACTGGCGGATTTCTTTTGTGTTGGCAACCACAAACTGTGACTTCTACAAAAACTCCAAGAGCAAATGGATTAGAATACCATTAAAAAGATGACTGAATCAAACCCAGTGGATTGTGGAGATTATAATGGCAAAGGAGATCAAAACGGAAACCATGTGGTGATTCGAAAAGTCTGAAAGTGGTCTTTAATCTAACTTCTATCAACTTCTCTTTCCTGGTGGGAAGTATTTTTTAAATTAATTTATTTTTATTTTTTTAATTTAGAATTTTCATACCTCAACATTCACATTCATGGGTTCACGTCTAATCAAATTTAACGTTTTGTAAAAATTGTTTTAATTAAGTTTTTAATTTAATAATTTTTTTTTCTAAAATCATACTAAAATGTAAAAAAAAAAAAATATATATATATATATATATATATACATACATATATATATATATATATATATATATGTAATAATACCAACAACAACAATATTATAAATTATAGTCATCTGAATTATTATAATGAAGTTTATGCAACTTGTATATGTGATGTTTTCAATGGGTCATCACACGTTTAAAGATCTGTTGGTAAACAAAACATGTTTTAACATTTTCAGTTCTTATCCAACTTTTGTGACAACTGGGGCTTAGAAATGATCAGTTTGTCCAAACATCCAATAAGTATTAAGCACAGGATGTCCATATACGAGAGACCAAACAATTTCTAAAATAACAGGAAAAAAAGGGTTTTGTGAAGAATGCTCCTTCTAATGTCCACATAGCAAACTTTAAGGCATCTTGGATGGTCACTGTGGAGATCCCTGCTATTTCTCATCACATGCCTCTCTCCCCGCCCCTTCCCGCCCACCATTCATGCTTTCCCTTCTTCCCTGCATAAAACAAAAGCGGGCAGCTGAAAGCGCTTTGAGGTAGGTAAATGTATTCAGTGACATCGGCCGGATGATTCTATTCTGCGCCGGCCCTGTAACATTTGTTTCCAGTCTTGTCTGAGGGCTGGGACACCGTGTTGGGCCTTTTGTCCCACGTGCTCTCCACACAGGGCCGCAGTTAATGGTGGCCTTGTCCAAGGCCACTGGAGCAGAAACTTTAGCCAGCCTGAGCAGGGAGGTTGAGCTATGAGGGGGGTTTTACGTAAGACTGAAAAAAAGTCTGCTGGGCCACCTCAGAGGTTGCCATGGGAAGATAGCAAGACAGCTCTTGGAAAACCCTCTCAAAGGAAGTGGTACAAGGAAAGAAAGAACGCAGGGCAGCCCTCTCTTCTCTTTTCCTTTTTCTCCTCCATCCTCTGTTTTGCCTGTCTCCACATCTGGTCTGTCTGGCATCTGAGGCTTTTTGCAAGAGATCTAGATTAATTCTTTCTTTGGAATTCTAATGGAGATGGAGGCTATCTCTGATTGATTCACACTGTCTTTTCCTGTGAAACTCTTCTGCATTATTCGGGACAGGGGGCCCATAGGGCGCATGGAGTTGGCAGGCTCAGAACCAGGTGCGGCTGGAGAGGAGGAACGTGAAGGAAAGCATGACTGTGTTGGGCCTGCTCGGCACCATTCTCCATAGTTGAGTGGAATCTTCAGAAGAGAGGCTCTCCTCTTTGTTGGCCTCTCATCTGGGCTTGGGTGGCTTGGCCACACTGATCTCTGTCATGACCAGTGCTGAGCTTTTTTGCTTGCTTTGACTAATCTTCTGATAAAAAAAAAAAAGGCTTGCTGGAAAGTGCCTTCAAACTTAAATCGTCAAATCTCTTCAATTCTGTGTGAATTTCACATAACACTGTACTTCATATTTATTGATAAATACATAAACATAAAGAGAAGATTTTGAGATCTAAAGAAAGAAACCAAAAAATGTCTGTAGCAGTAATATCAAAGACTAGAAGTTCTACATAATAAAACAACATTATATGTACAAACTATCTACACTTTCATTGGGATATGAATGATTAATTATTAATTATGCACATTAAACCACTTTATGTGTGTGTGTGTGTGTGTGTGTGCGAGATCATAAATAGCAATAAACCAGTGCTGAGCTTTTTTGCTTGCTTTGAGTAATCTTCTGATAAAAAAAAAAAAGGCTTGCTGGAAAGTGCCTTCAAACTTAAATCGTCAAATCTCTTAAATTCTGTGTGAATTTCACATAACACTGTACTTCATATTTATTGAATTAAATACATAAGTTTAAAAAATAGATTTTGAGATCTAAAAGGAAGAACTAGATTAGAAGTTCTACATCATAAAACATCATTATATCCCCAAAACTATCCCCACTGTCATTGGAATATGGATTATTAATTAATTATTAATGATGCACATTAAAACATTATGCGAGATCATAAATTGCATATTTTTTTAATTATATTAATATAATATTTTATTTAATTAATCTTTATCTATTATCTATTTAAAAAATTGAAAATAAAGAGTAAAATCCAGAATTTTATATATTACATATAATATTATATTATATAGTAAGTTTGTCAAATTTTGTGTCTTCATTCTAATTGTATGTATTTATTAGAGGGATGTTCTCAGTTTTAATACAGCTCAGACCTGGTTTGTAAACCTTTTGGAAAAAATGTTTAAACTTCTAAATTTAGAATTTTTTTTATTGATATGATGCTATTCCCACATAAAGGGAACCGTTGTAAAAGCCAAAAAAAAAAAATCTATTGTTATACCCATACATAATTCCTGCATCTGTTAAGGTTATAACTCTTGACGCTTATTAACTTACTGTGAAAGCTAAATAAGCTCAATTTAAGCATGTGGGTTTTCATCTTTTGTTATAGATCATACATGTTCCAGCAATAGCCTACTCTGGGCCAGCATGTGACACTGAATGCATAATGAAGTTATAATGAAAGAGGCTGGCTATTGGAAAATCCAAACCTATTTAACTCAAAGGGGGTTTTGCTTACAATTATTCAATCGTGAAAATTTGCCAAAGAAATGCTCTTCATCTATCATGCTGTGTTTCCTGGGATCAAATTCTCACAATACTTTAGTGAGGCTGGAATGGCAGTCTAGTGTGCCATCAGTGAAGAATAGAGGAGCCCCAGTTAACATCACGGCGTTCATTTTCATTTTACGGGATCCAAGACTGCAAGGGGGTTGCCGCGGAATCAAAAATGAACCCCTCTCTATTTTTCTGTCTTTCTCAAGCACCCACACACAAAATGCCATGAGAAGCTTCGGTATGGGGCACCTTTATTGGATAGGTATTGAGGGATTAGAGATTCTCAGTGGCCCACAGAATAGCACACACAGTATGGCCACTATGATTATGACACTTGGATACTCAAGAAATTCAAAGAGAAAGAAGGGAGAGGGATATGGGGTCCACTAAGGAACCAACCACATGTTTTTCAAGGATGAAATGAGCCTGTAACCTAAAGCAAAGAGGTAGCCATTAAGGGGAATTTTGGAGCACATGCTGAGGGCAGCATTTCGGCCAACTATTTCAAAAACACAGCTTTAGATTCAGATTGCCAATAATGATTAATAAAGAAGGAGACAATGCTGAATGGAAATAGATGTTGAAGCACAGCTTGCATTAAACTCCTGGACTACAGCGATGCATTTGGGAAATGGCTTATAGAGCAAATGAGTCTGGGAGAACACATCAGCTCTATTGTATGCCTCTTATTCCTTATTACGGTGTTACCCAACCTTTTATTTAAATTTTTTTTTTATTATTATTTGTATTTGGAACCCTCCCATACCTGTTCGAGAAGGCTCACCAAACTAGAAATGTGTTCCCTTTTATTTAGCATTATATATATATACTGTATATATATATATATAATTACATATAATTGTATTAAAAAAATTGGGACCTGTATACTTACCCTAATTCAACTTTAACTTTATTTATTGAGAATTACAATAATCCAGAATCAATGCCCTATTAGTTTGGTTTGAATCAGTTTAAGAACTGCAAGGATGAACTGTGTCAAAATGTACACAGTCACAGGAAGTGTCTTAAAATGTAATATTTCATCTGAGACATGGAGAAGGTCAGAGATAAATGTTTTTTTTTTTTTTTAGTTACTCATGTCACTAAGAGAAGCCATTGTGATTTGTGCAACGCCTCAAGAATGAAATACATTATTATTTTGTAAGGGGCATTTCCTCCTCTCAGCTGTCATGTTTCTCACTTATGTGTTCATTTTCTGTCCCATTTGTATAAATAGCAACAGTATGTATTAATGGGAGGTTTGTTTTTGTTTATAGTTTCATTCACTTTGTGGTGCCTGTAAGATGATCTGTTGAGATCCCACTTGATTTCACTGGTGAGAGTCAATTTGGGCGGTCAAGTGCTTGTTGCTTTTGTTGTGTGAAGTCTTTGAGAGAGGGTGTAATTTAACTGCTTTTTACATTTTTAAATTCTATTTATGGTGTTTATGGTAATAATAATTAGTAGTAGCCAATTATTATTATTATTATTATTTCTAAAGTACTATTTAATAGCTGCATCCAGTGACAGGCTATGACACTTAAGGTCAGTGCTTATGGGGGGTGCAATTTAATGGGTAGTTTTAAAATTGCAGCTAGAACCAGGTTATGAGGCAGGTGAACATTAGCAGCTAGATAAAGTCTCTACCCCAAGGTTATGTATTTTGTGTGGGACACAATCAAAGTGAGTACCTGCCTCGGTGTAAGGAGCCAAATAATTTATACAGTATTTCTTCTAGTTTAGTTGCATATTACATTTACATAAATAATGCCTCAGAAAATAATAAAAATTAGAAAACATGTTAAAATCAATATGCACAGCAAGGTCCAAATGTCTTAGAAAACTAGTGAAAATGCTTCTTTTTTGCATTTTTCAAATTCAATACACTTTTTTTTTTTTAAATTGCAAGTTGTATTACAGGCATAACAATTTAAGTGAAAAGACGAATTAACAACAATAATAATGTTTTTCTGGGTCCTTTGTTTAATGACATGAACTCCTCAAGTTTGAGTAAATTACTATATCCAACATGATCCAAAGGGCATCTTGTGCATAAATGTAAGCAAAAATATCTGACTGCTTGTACAAACAAATTAATCTATCAAAATCCTAAGTCATGGTATAAATATGCCAAAAGGATCTGAAATAAAAGTTTCTCAAAGTTACTCAGCCTAGTGCAAAAAAAAAATAAAATAAAAATAACCTGTAAAACTGATGTATACATTTGGACCACTAGAGGGTGGTCTTGGTTCTTAAAGTTTGTATTTTCTCAGCCTGCAACACTGTCTTTGAAAATAATGCTTTCAGCATTTACATTTCTGCTGTCCCAATGAATGACTTGAAGTAGTGTCTGATATATGTGGGTCTCTATTAAAACACACTGAAACAAGCACCAGCGTTCTATAATGGTGTATGCTTTCAGTCAGCACCTCTTATGCAACCACTCACTTTGAATGACTCTAAAGTTATCCAGATGTCAACCATTTCTACAAGTGACTTTGAACTCTTTCAATAACTACAATTCCAGTTCTTAGCACTGTCATAGTTTCCCTCCACTACAGTCATACAGTATTTGCTGTGTGGATTACTATGCTGGAAGTCTGTGGGACAGCCAAGCAAACCTGTTAATGTCAAAGGCACACCCAGCTGAGCTGTAATGAGATGAGAGCTACAGGTCCCGGAGCTGCTGTTGACTCAGATGTGCTGGGTAAACAGGACTCCAGGAGCTCCACTAGAATGGGCCACAGACCCAGTGGATTAGGGTAATGCTAACCCGTGAGGAGGCGGAGATCCAGGTCTTTGACAGAGCATGATGGATTAGAGTGCTGGTTTGGGGGCAGGTGGAGAAGGGATGGTAGATGTAGAGGTTCTCTTGGAAAAGGGCAGGAGCAGGGAGCTTGGCCAGGCCAGGATCAGAGTCTTGTCGACAGGGGATAATCCCATTTGTCACGTCACTCCAGGGCACAGGTCTGGGCCCTGCTGTAGGGATCAGGGCAGTGATGTAGGGATGCGTCCGGGGCAAACGTTCCACCTGAGACTTGAAGGGTGGGACAGGATGTTCAGTCCATGTGTTTTTCCTGTTTTTAAGCTTCACAAAGTGCAATAACTTAAGCTGCATCAACAAGCATTTTGCAAATAAAAAAAATGAATGATCATCCCCCTACCTACCCAAACAGAAATTGATACTTTTATAGTGCATTTGCATCCTTTGTGAAGTTTGACAGCCCCAGTCCTCATTCAACTTCGTTATGTTCTTCGTCATATAGCTGCAGCATAATGAGTAAATAACTAAATTTTTGGGTGAACTGTGCTGTTGTTTCGGAGTGACAGACGTGAAACGAGCGGATCCAAATGCGAAGCTTTATTCAAAGACATGGTTATGAAACAGGCGAGGGTCAGACAATGGCAAACAGGTATATTGAGGGCAAGACACAAGAGAAGTCCAGTAAACAGGCGAGGGTCGTTCGACGGCAAACGTAATCCAGGGGGCAAGGCAAACGGGTAATCCACAAGACGAGCTAGAGTCCAGGCGAGGGGCAAACAAAGTCAGAAACGGCAAAACAGAGGGTTAATCCAAGACTAGTGATGTTCGGTTCTTGAACGAATCGTTCTTTTTAGCTGATTCTCAGGAAGTAACTGGTCAAGTCGGTTCACAAATCGAACAGAATCGAACTTTAGTTCCGGGTTGATGACACAGGACGCATAGCCGAAGTAGCACGTTCGACTCAAATAACCGAATGAGCCGGTTCAACCAACTGTCGAAGTTTGCCGAGAGTTACCGAGGACTCAACCAGAACCGAATGAGCCGTGGAGAAGTTTGCCGAGGATTACAGAAGATTCTGATGAGCGAGTTGACGATACGGTGCAAGCCTGAGGCACGTACTGGAAATATGCTTATTATGACTGTTATTAATTTAGATTTTATTAAAACCTGCAAAAATCTTTCTGTCGAGTGATGTAAATCAATTTTACTGTAATTTATTGTGAATGCATATTATATTTAAAGTTGTTTAAGTGAAATCAAGGAGTTTATAAAACTGGTTTATTCTTTCTTTATACTTTAGACATGCAGAACATATCCGCGTTTGTGCATCAATGTCTGTAATGTGTGCTGTAGGTGGGAAACATTTAGGAATCTTATCCAAGTTGTAGGCTATAGTCAATATTGGTCAGTCAGTCGTATCTGACATAAAGGATCCAAACACCATTAACTTAAGTGAATTATATGGCAATAATCAGCAATATGCGTTCACACAAATAACTATTTTTTGAAGGTTTCAATGTGTTGACACAAATTACTTATTTTAATTTTTCATTGATACAATGACGCTGAGTTGTTAAAAAACAAATGCATAGAGACATACTGCTTGATGACGTCAGGAACCGATGAATCCGCTTTTTGAACCAGTTCAATGAGCCGATTTGTCCAAAAAGAACCGGTTCGCGCAAATTAATCGGAGTTTGCATCACTATCCAAGACAGGCGATAAGGCAACACGATGTGATAAGACTAGATGAGAACTAGAACTGGAAACTATGACAGGGAAACTGGCTCCATAAAGTATCTAGGAGAGTGATAAACGCTAAACAATACTTGGCCGTGAGGAAGAGGAAGTCCATGGCTTATGTAGGGTGTTTGATTGGTTGCAGCTGTGTGTGTAATCAGTGCAATGGATGATGGGAAATGTAGTCCGGGGTGGCATGCAACAGTTTGTGTAGTGTGAGAGTCAATGTAACTGGAAGGCAACATCTGGTGGCGAGCAGACGGAAAACCACGGACCGGATTCATGACAGCCGTTAACACATGCCATCTTGCACACTCTAACAGTTACTGGGAACAAATTGATTCAACAATCTCCCAGACTACTGCCAAAACTGCCAACTTCTCAAATGAAACCAAAAAGTCTTCTTAATACAGCTATTAGGATCAATCAGAGATCACTGCTAAAGGTAAATTCAAATAAAGCGGCAGTCTTGAGTTTTGAGGTGGAATATGAATCAGAGAGGAGGAGGTGACATCGTTAGGCCCTTTGCCCAGCCTGCTCTACTCAATACTCTTGTGTGTGACATGTGGCACGGAGGTTTCGGATTTGGCGGTGGTGCTGGTCGTCACTTCACCTCCTCCCATTTTTCCACAAGACTCGTGTGTCACGCGTGGGCGCCCCGTCACATCTCTCACTCCGTCTGGCCTGACACTGGCTACTGAGCCTGGTTTTTGGGAAGCGCCTACATAACACCACTGTCTGCCGCGCCAAGACGAACTGCCTCCTTGGCCAGACGGAGCCTCTGGCATAAAATAAATTTAAAGAAACCCATCAGCTTTCTGCTTTTTCTATTGGAAAACTCTCAGAATCATTTACTGTAAGATTTGTATATCAGCAGAATCATTACATTTCATGTCATTATACAGGAGTGGGATTTGGGGATAGACCAATGCTTAGGAAAATGTAGTGGCACAAATTACCCGAAGCCTCTTAGCATGGTCTGCTAGTCACATATACCACACACCATGGTGCACATTGCCTTGCTAGCAGCTCTGTAATTGCTTGCTTGTGGGGCAGCTGTAATTTGGACCTGCATTCAAAAGCTCTGTTATGTTGACAAGGCCATTTGCAGCGAGATTTAAAGCCCCCTTATTTTTCTACACCTAATCATAAATGATTATGATACTCATCTAATGAAAAACAAGGAGGACTCTGGTGTTTAAAGGCAGTTATACAGTAGTCAGATGCACATAAGGATTTTTTTTATGGGCAGGAGAGTTGAAGTTGGTTAATTGATGCTGAATGAATGGAAATTCACTGGACAGCTGGTGAGCCACTCTGCACTTTTTAAAAAATTTTTTTTACATGTGGTTATAGTACTTTACAAAGATAGATTGTTTGTTATCCAAAGGTGTGAAATGTAGTTGCTGTTTTCAACCAGATCTGTTTGGTGGCCTGGGTTCAAGTTATATTTATGCATTTGGCATTTACACATTGCCCAAACCAATTTAAATCTGCAAATGTTTATCAGTATGCAGGTTTCATGGGAATTGAACCCTTGTCCCTGGCATTACTAGTGCTGTGCTCTACTAGTTGAACTACAGAAATGCTGAATTGGCATCTCAACTATGTAATTGACTACTTTAGCAATGTTGCACGGAGGTTTCGGATTTGGCGGTGGTGCTGGCCGTCACTTCACCTCCTCCCATTTTTCCACAAGACTCGTGTGTCACGCGTGGGCGCCCCCGTCACATCTCTCACTTCGTCTGGCCTGACACTGGCTACCGAGCCTCGCTTTTTGGGAAGCGCCTACATAACACCACTGTCTGCCGCGCCAAGACGAACTGCCTCCTTGGCCAGACGGAGCCTCTGGCATAAAATAAATTTAAAGAAACCCATCAGCTTTCTGCTTTTTCTATTGGAAAACTCTCAGAATCATTTACTGTAAGATTTGTATATCAGCAGAATCATTACATTTCATGTCATTATACAGGAGTGGGATTTGGGGATAGACCAATGCTTAGGAAAATGTAGTGGCACAAATTACCCGAAGCCTCTTAGCATGGTCTGCTAGTCACATATACCACACACCATGGTGCACATTGCCTTGCTAGCAGCTCTGTAATTGCTTGCTTGTGGGGCAGCTGTAATTTGGACCTGCATTCAAAAGCTCTGTTATGTTGACAAGGCCATTTGCAGCGAGATTTAAAGCCCCCTTATTTTTCTACACCTAATCATAAATGATTATGATACTCATCTAATGAAAAACAAGGAGGACTCTGGTGTTTAAAGGCAGTTATACAGTAGTCAGATGCACATAAGGATTTTTTTTATGGGCAGGAAATTTAACTCTTAGAGTTGAAGTTGGTTAATTGATGCTGAATGAATGGAAATTCACTGGACAGCTGGTGAGCCACTCTGCACTTTAAAAAAAATTTTTTTTACATGTGGTTATAGTACTTTACAAAGATAGATTGTTTGTTATCCAAAGGTGTGAAATGTAGTTGCTGTTTTCAACCATATCTGTTTGGTGGCCTGGGTTCAAGTTATATTTATGCATTTGGCATTTACACATTGCCCAAACCAATTTAAATCTGCAAATGTTTATCAGTATGCAGGTTTCATGGGAATTGAACCCTTGTCCCTGGCATTACTAGTGCTGTGCTCTACTAGTTGAACTACAGAAATGCTGAATTGGCATCTCAACTATGTAATTGACTACTTTAGCAATGTTTATCTCACAGAAAACATCACTATAGTACACCATCTAAACCATAGCATAAAACTTTAATTGTCCCTAGGGCAAAACTGCAATGCACTGTAAGTCCATTAATTTCTGTGGTGGACTGATCATTATTTAAGGTCAGGGGTATCCAATCCTGCTCTTGGAGGGCCACTGTCCTGCAGAGTTTAGCTCTGACTTGCCTCAGCAAGTTTCAGATATGCTTAACCTGTGTTCACGCTATGTCGTAATTACCGTAATTCCGAGATAACAACACGTTCCATTCTACTCAGAGCTGAATTATGTGTTTCTATGGCAACACTATCAACGCCAAAGCCCTCATGCGCTCCAGAACTCGTAATTACAACTTGTAAACTCGGAATGTTTTGAGAGTTATAAGTTGGACCAGTGACAGCTGTACCACCTGACCACCGCTAGGTTCATTTAGGCGCTACTTAGGTGCTAACTCAGAGTCCGAGGACATTTAAAGCTGGGAGTAAAATGTCACGTGTTGTCATGTCTGAATTATGGTAATTACGACATGGCGTGAACGCAGCATTAGTAAGACTTTGATTAGCTGGTTCAGGTTTGTTTAATTGGGGTTGGAACTGAACTCTGCAGGACAGTTGCCCTTCAGGAGCAGGATTGGACACCCCTGATCTTGGATCATCTAGAAACACCTTAGCAAAGACCCCTAAAACCATAGCAATCATCTGGTAATGCTCCAGCAACCACCAAGCTCTCACTAGCAACTGCACAGCAATGCCTTAGAACAGGGTTCCTCAAATCCAATCCTGCAGAGTTTAGCTCAAACCCGGACTCGGCTCACCTTCCTGTGATTTCCTAGTGATCCTTAAGACCTAGAGTTTAGCTCCAACCCCAACCCCAATTAAACACACCTGAACCAGCTAATCAAGGTCTTACTAGGTACACCAGAACCTTCAGATGTGTTTGATTAATCTATTTTTCTCAGTTTCAGTGCTAGCATAGCTACGGCACTTTTAAATGTTTCTGGGTGGTAGTCCTTTATTCTCTATTTAGGTAGCAGCTTCCAATATATTCATTAACAGTTAAAATCAGATGCAGATATTATTCATGTTGCTTTCACAATAAAGAATTTGTGCTATGAGTTAGCAAGCATGGGATACAGCACACCATAACTCAGAGATATGGGCCAGCTGGTAAACAACAGTTTAGGTGGTGAATGGACAAAATCATGAGACTGTGTTGTTAGTGATTTAAGTGTTTCAACATTTTTCTTCCTAACAATCAGTGTCTTTGGCTGAAAAGCACTTTGACGCTTATTTGCAATAGCAGATTCAACATCTGTCCTGAAGTTTTGTTATGCTCAGGGTATTGTACTACTTTTGGGGATTCTACCCCAAAAACAATGATGGGAATTTTTGCATTGAACATTTGTGTATCCCACTCAATATGCAGGTGTGTGTAGGCGTTAGACCCCCAGGATTCGCCCACTCAGCAGAGTGGGTTGGGTTCTAGAGGAGAGGGGAGGGGACCCTGAAAGTGTGGGGACAATGACCCCATCCGGTCTCTCTCTGTGGGTGTGGGTAGGATGCAGTTATGCGTCATTCAGCCCCCACTGAGTGCTCTCAAGCCGCCCCCACATTCTGGAGATGCCTACCTGCCCAGGATCCCTCCTCTCTCCATCTGTCCATTTTGGGGAAGCAAATGCAAGGGGAGAAAAAGATGTGTCTGAATACCAAGTAAAAGCTATTTTAAAAACAGCTTTTAAGAATAGCAAGATAACTATCAAGACAATTTTAAACTTTAACAACAAATGCTTTATCATTGTTAACTATCTTAACTTACACTCTGGGTGTTAATTCATAATACCACAGCAAAACTTGGCAACAACGATTATCAGAAATGACCCAGTACTGCACACTACCCAAGATAACATACACTCCTCTGTAAAGCTGTTAAACTGCTTTACACCCAGAGTGGGAGAGATGGGAGGAGGTAACGGTTCATTTCAACACCCTAAACTGTGTCAGTTGACTCAGAGCTTAGACATGGGAAAGGTCTCAGTCGGATGATATGCAGCCGTGCTCCAGCAAGCTTTGCGGTACCCGTCCCATAATATCAAGAGTCTGAAAGGAGGGAGATGGCTGCGGTTTTGAAGGAGCTCTCTACAGCTGCCACACTGCCATTTATTTTGTTAACGCAAACCCAAATAATTCCTGTCAGGATCTGCTCCAGAGTGTCTTGACTCAGCCCTTTTTAATTTCGCAATGGGAAGTATGAATTGCAAAAGTGGGAGTAACTATTGAAACAGCTGCATTTCTAGTAGGAATGAGTGCAAAGATCATAAGGGATTGCTCATTATTATCTTTCTTATTTCATCAGCTTGCCCATTGCAGATCAGGAATTCCTGGTCTAATTGTTCTAAAATGTTAGTGCAGATCATTGGTTTCCTTTGCAGATTACATTTATTATGAAGAAATGCTTATGTTTTTACATTTACACATTTTGGTAGACACTTTTACCCAACAGAACTTACCATGCATTCAAATGATACACTTTTTGTTATTTTCTGGATTCCCTTGGTATCAAACCCCTGACTTTGGTATTGTGAGCCCTATGCTCTAAATCAGGGGTTCTCAACTCTGGCCCTTGAGGTCCACTTTCCTGCAGAGTTTAGCCTTAACCCTAATCAAACACAACTGAACAAGCTAATCAAGGTCTTCAGGATCAATAGAAAGTTACATGCAGGTGAATTTGATCAAGGTTGTTGCTAAACTCTGCAAGAAATTGGACCACAAGGGCCAGAGTTGAGAACTCCTGCTCTAAATTGACCTACAGAATCAGTGTTCTGTATTTGCTTTTGTTATTTGGATATTTCAATGAATGAATGAGTGTATGAAAATGAGTGTATTTGTTTGAAGACTATAATCAAGAATGCTAAAGATTTACCCAAATTAGCTGTCTACAATTTGCAGGTGCATAAGTAGGCTATAGAGATATAACCAGCCCAACCACTGGTTGTTTATTCAGAATCTATTGATCTGTATTATAGATAGACTTATTGCATGCATAAACACCCATGAAAGTTTTGAGGCCTTTGAGGAGATTATTTTGACAGCAGTACCATCGTTATCCTACCTCTACCTGGCAATAACTCACTACATTTGGTGAACCCCCATCCTTGGAGCTACACTCATCTTTATATAGTAAATACATTTATATTATAATAAATTAAAAGAAAACAGATAGAATAGAAAAAGAATAGAGCAAGCTAGTGTTAGAGGCCTGTTTTGCTTTTGTTAATTGTATAATAAATGAAAAGAAAACAAATAGACAGAATACAAAAAGACTAGAGGAGCAAGTGTTAGTTTTTTTAATATAGTAAATACATTTATATTATAATAAATTAAAAGAAAACAGATAGAATAGAAAAAGAATAGAGCAAGCTAGTGTTAGAGGCCTGTTTTGCTTTTGTTAATTGTATAATAAATGAAAAGAAAACAAATAGACAGAATACAAAAAGACTAGAGGAGCAAGTGTTAGTTTTTTTAAAGAAAAACAAGCAGTTAGTAAATAAATAGAGTGCAAGTCTAAAAGGGGCAAGTTTTTGTTGTTGTTGTTTTTTATAAAGAATAGAATTAGAATAGAGAGTGCTAGAGTTAGAGGGTCAAATAAAGATGGAATAGATGTGTTTTTAGCCGATTCTTGAAGATGGCTAAGGACTGAGTTGGGCAGGTCATTCCACCAGGAGGGAACATTTAATTTAAAC
>NW_015505226.1:3084000-3084799 GCF_001515645.1 Sinocyclocheilus grahami
TTTTTTATAAAGAATAGAATTAGAATAGAGAGTGCTAGAGTTAGAGGGTCAAATAAAGATGGAATAGATGTGTTTTTAGCCGATTCTTGAAGATGGCTAAGGACTGAGTTGGGCAGGTCATTCCACCAGGAGGGAACATTTAATTTAAACATCCATGAATGTGATTTTGTGCCTCTTTGGAATGGCACAATAAAGCGACATTCACTTGCAGAACGCAAGCTTCTAGATACTTTATTAATTAGTTTCACTGGGGGAATAAGTCAGTTTACCCTCTGAAACGGTATAATTGTAAAAAATATCTCTAATTCAATAGATTTGAAATGTGTTGCTTTTTCATGAACACATTAGAAGTATTACAGTACTGTTTTTTCCTCTCATTTTTCCTTCTCCCAGAGCATATAGCCATTTCAGTGGTTGTCTTCAATGGTTCAATTCAATTCAAGTTTATTTGTACAGCGCTTTTCACGATACAAATCATTGCAAAGCAACTTTACAGCAAATTAAGTTTCTACAATATTTAGTGGTAGCTTATCAGTGGTGACTGTCAGTCAATGTACATATGGCAGAAATGTACGGAAAAATCAATTAAAGACGTAATCAAACAGACGATGAACACTATTAACAGCAATTATTATATGATGCAATCAAACTTATAGCAAAATGTGGTAGTTCTGTATGTTATTTCAGGGTTGGCATCATCTGAGGTCCTCTGAGGGTTTGGCATCATCTCTTCTCACGTGTTCTGGATCCAGATTGAAGCTTGTGTAAATCCTAGTTACAACAGAGAAACAAATAGAGA
>NW_015505226.1:3084854-3133567 GCF_001515645.1 Sinocyclocheilus grahami
ATTTGCGCTCAAGACTACGAGTTTTTTTCTTGAAAGAATGGGTATTACTGTTGTACCATGGCGCAGTACGTTTTTCTCTAACCTTTTTCAGTTTGATGGGGGCAACAGGTTCTAATGTATTAGAGAAGATAGTGCCCATGCCAATGGTTTTGTTTGATGATTAGTCAATGTAAATTAAAAGTTTGCATCTACTGTTTGTTCTTTTTGTTTGACGACTGACTGAAAGGATGTTTTGCTGCTGTTCTTGTTGACTTTATAGGCAGCCGGTTCACAGTGGTAGAGGTCCAATTTCTCAAGGACTATTTAGTTACGGCTGTCTTATTTGTTTCATAAAACTTGGAATGAGCCTCTTGCCCCTTTCCTCCATATAATTAATATCACTGGGGTTTTTACAGTCTGAAGTTAGAGGAGTCCATATTATTTTTTAGATCAGTGCTATAATGAAAAATGTATGTGTTTCTAAAGCAAAATTTGTTGTATTTTTTTTAATGACACAACCTGCAAAACAATTAATCACAAAGAGTGCAAACAAGTTGAGATGTAAAAAGTTTCTTCCTGTGCTGCCTCTTTGTAAATAGAACCCATTACCACTTTCAGTACACAATATAAAACCACAAATAAATACGGGCTAACCTATCTGTCTATCTGTCTATCTATCTATCTATCTATCTATCTATCTATCTATCTATCTATCTATCTATCTATCGAGAGTTTAGAAAATTAGATAAGAAATAACTCCAAAATACATTAAAAATGTATTTATTTTATATTCTTTCTGAGTTGTGTTATAAAAATGTGACTTGTGTGTATGCGTGACTCCTTCTGTTGAGTAAATTTAATGAAAATTATAATTGTATAGAAATGCAAAAATCTAAACAGAGATTTAACCTAATTTGCGCGAATTTTCGAACCCATAACCAACAGTTTAAAAGTAGCCCAAATCCATGGGAAAGGAAATTAAGCAAAACTGTCCAAAGCCCTGCAAAAAAGTGCATTATATTCAGTTGCCACAATAAATGCATCAGAGATAATACATTTTAAATTTGAAAACCATTCTGCTGTTGTGCTGCATTAAATCAATCATTTAATAATCTAGCATCTCTAATAGAGCTGAAAAGGTCCCTGCTGTTAAACTGTGCTCCTTGCATGATCTTGCACATATCTATGAGTCTTTAAATGGGATACCTATGTCAGCCAACACGCTCCTATCCCCTGAACCAGGAAGACTGTACAACACTCGGCTCATTGAATACCTTCCCCTGTTCAACTCACTTTGGGAAAAACAACAGTGTCTTGTAGTCTCCTTCCATTCAAGCATTCCCACCTGCAGTCCGCATGGCACACAAGTGTGAAATATCAGTACGCAGAGGCTGGGTCTCTTGTACAGGGCAGCTGTTTGTCTAATACCACCCATGGGTCATGGGAAAAGGTGGGTGTAATATGATGGACATGTGCTATATCCTGTCTGGAGCTGCCGAGTCTTGGCATATGTTCCAGTTGGGACAGTGAGAGGCCATGGGGTCGGGTTAGCGTGTGTGTGTGTGTGTGTGTTGTGACAGCTGGAACATGGCCTCGTGCTCTGTGTGTGCTGGAAGATACATGACATACTTTACAAATAGTCTGGATGAAAATGCAGGTCAGAGGAAAGTTCTGAAGGAATGACACAGCACTTTGTTGGGTTCTTAACGTGGAATACAAATCAGAGAATTAAATAACTATAGGCATGCAAAGGCCACTTCAGAAACTGTAAGTTAAGGTGCAGTGTGTCATTTCTACACCCATAGTGGCACTAAACAGAACTGTAAGCAGTATAATGACTGTTTTCAAAAAGTTTCAAACACGTGCCCTTTCTTCCATTGGTCAGAAAAACAAACCAGCTCAGTTAAACAGATTCCAGATTACAGTTTGGTTTGATTTGGCATAAACACTTCACCTTTTTTTTAACAATATATTTATTACTTTTTTTAGTTTGCATATTACAGCAGATTACACAGTAAGTAACAATCATGTAAACACAGCAAACATTTTACACCAAATTCTCCCTCCCATCACCCCATCCCCAAACAAAAGAAGGGAAGAAAAAAAAAAATTTTTTTTTGTAGAGATACCTAAATCAGGTAAAGAGTGTTTCCCAAGTCTGTAAAGAAGATCATGATATTACCTTACTCCCTCAGAGCTTGTTGTAGCAGGCTACCAACATTAACATTGTGTCTTAAGAAATTAGTAAATGGTCTCCAGACATTTTCAAAAACGTTTTGTTTCTTTTTGACAATATATGTGATCTTTTCCATTGACATGTTTGACGCCATTTCTTTAATCCACTTTCCAATTCTTGGCTCATTGATATTTTTCCAATTAAGAGCAATTATTCGTTTAGCTTGTAAAATACACATTTCAATGAATCTGACCTCTTTGCTTTGTAAGAGAGGACTGATAGGATATATACCCAGAATAAAAAGCTTAGGATCCAGTGGTAATTTCTTTGATAGAATTTGGTCAATCATATCAATTATACCTTTCCAAAGAGACTTCACTTTCTCGCATTCCCATATACAGTGGTACAGTGTACCTCTCGCCTCATTACACATTATACAGGTATCAGGAATATTATCATTAAACTTGTGCAACATAGCAGGAGTTATATATGTTCGCATCAGCCATTTATACTGTATTTATATAGTTTCAAGCTACTGTTGACTGTCTGTATTTGAGCCTTCTTGCATGCCTCATTCCAATCCTCTAGAGATATTTCATCATCTATGTCTTCTTTCCATAATCTTAGTTTAGATTCTGAGGATTCATTAGACCCAGATACAAACAATTCATACAAAGAGGAAATTGAACCTTTATCATAACAGTGACCTATGATTGCTGCCTCTAATGGGGAGATGACAGGAATATCTAATGAATGATTTTGAGATGAGGATATAAAGCTTCTAAGTTGAAGATATTTGAAAAAATGGGTCTTTGGAATGACATATTTGGTTGATATTTCTGCAAAGGACATAAATATTTCATCCTCATTGTACATGTCTTGCACTTTCCTTAACCCTTTTTCAGCCCATATCCGAAATCCTGCATCACATTTTCCTGGTTTAAAATGAACATTACCCCAAATAGAACTGAAACGTGACCAGGATGGGTTTATGTTCAAATATTTACAAGAATCAAACCAAATATTAATCATGTTCGATACAATAGGGTTGTCTGTGTTTTTTTTTTTAGGTGTTTGTGATCTGCCGAATACAGGTATAAGTGCAATGGTAATCTTGGTGTAATAGAACATGATTCCAAGTCCACCCAAGCAGGAGGGCTTTCAGATGAAAAATAAAACATGATTGTACACAGTTGGGCTTCCCAGTAATACCACTAAATGTTTGGATATTTAAGTCCTCCTCGATCAAATGGTAGGTATAATAAAAGTAGACGTAGCCTGGGATGTTTATTTTGCCAAATAAACTTAGTAAACAATTTCTTAATTCTAGTAAACAAAGATGAGGGAGGGAGTAGAGGAATATTTTGGAACAAATAGAGACATTTTGGGAGTATATTCATTTTTAGGATATTTATCCTGCCAATCATTGAGATAGGTAAAGATGTCCAGCGTTCTACTGACGAGGTAGTAGCTTCCAAAATTGGGTCATAATTAATCTGAGCAATCTTATTCACCCCATGAACAATTTTTATACCCAGATATGTCAAATTATCTGTTGAATCGAAGATAGAAGCATAATCTTGATTTTTTTTTCTGATTCATTAAGTAACATTATAGATGATTTGGAGTGATTAACTTTATATCCAGATATTTTTCCAAAAGTTTCAATGAGATCCAGGAGCGCTGGGACAGAGCTACTCAGATTTTTCAGGAACAAAATAATGTTGTCTGCAAATAATGCTAATTTATGTTCCAGATGACTCTCCTGGATTCCATAAATATCATTATGCGCCCGTACCACTATGGCGAATGGTTCTATCGCAAGAATAATTAATAAAGGTGAAAGAGGACTCCCTTGTGGGCAACTCCTAGAGATACTAAAAGATTTAGAGACCACATTATTGGTCAAAACTTTTGCAGTGAGCCCAGTACAAAGTAATCTAACCCATTTACAAAATGTATCGCCAAAGCCAAAGCATGTGAGCACCTCAAATAGATAGTGCTATTCGACGCGGTCAAAGGCCTTCTCTGCATCAAGAGAGATGCAGCTCTCTGGCTATGCAAAATATTGAGCACTCGTCTGACATTATGAAAGCCCTGTCTAACACTTCACCTTTAATTTGAAATTAAGATACAATTTATGGATTATACTAATAAACTACTCAATATAAAAATATTTATATTAATTAATATTCATATTATGAATCACTTTAAATTTATGTATGTATGCAGGCTTTGTTATATTTTAAGTTTCTTGATTAATTATACACTTCCTGTAATTTGAAAATAAAGAGAGTTTATGGATATTACTATTATTAAATATTTTTATTAATTATTACATAATACATACTATATACATCCTAGCGGGCACCTTGAAATCAATTTGTCAATCAAATATTAGTCAAGACTTGATCAAGATGCTGTAACATCATCTTAAATTTAGTTTGGATGGCAGTTTCTCAGTGGTAATTGGGTGAAAATATGAAGGTTAATCCCACACTGAAATTGATTTAATGTATATGCAGGGCAATATGTTTGACGTTCAATTTACATCAAATCAACATCATGTCGAGTTTTTGATGTCAGTTTGATTTTCATATGTGGCCTGTTTTTTTTACATAAATTTTGATGTCAATTTGATGTCTTTTCAACATCAATTGCCCACTGGGATGATATACATGATATAATGTACAAGGTTTTTGATTACAAGGATATATTTAGCAATTATTAGCAGTGATTCGGCATTAGTACAGCATTGTTGCAATAAAAAATGAAATTTAAGCAAGGTCCTTTATGATTCATAAATCACAAATATATAATTATTACCTTTCACCAGTTAATACTGTAATTCGGAGGAGTTTGATATCTCATTCTTATCCTGATTGTTCGATCAACTAGTTTCATGAAGAACCATAAAACAAGAAAGAGTAATAGTTGTTTTCACACACTGCAGTTCAGTCAATGTGAGAATGATGACTAGCTCATTTATGATGGTTTGATTGCAAGGGAAAGTGAGAGACATGTTAAAAGCTTCCCTGCTCTATAATTAATGCCCAAGTGAATCGCGATTGACCCTGCAATAACCGTCTAAATGCACTGGTGCATTTCAAGTGGGATCTAGTCTTTTGATATAAATCCATCCTGAGACTCTACTTTAATGAGTAGAATAAGAGTGGAGAATGCAACTCACTCCTAAAACTAGAAAAATACGGATTACCATAGAGAACTGAACTCACTAAACTATTCATGGTGAATTAGTAAATAATACCTCTTCTGCTACCTGGGATCAGGACTGCTCTAAACTAATATGAAACTGCCTTTGAAGGATCTAAATTAATTAAGCCATTTTGCGCTTCCTCTAATTAGGCCCTCGGACTCTAAAAGCCATTGGAATGAAGTGTTTCATTAAGCTCATTACCAAGTCTAGGTGTTGTGGAAGTTAATTGTCAAACTTTCCATGGAACTTCTACATACCCTCTTCGCTCATAATACTACGTCACAATGTGGGAAGATTTATTTAATGCTGCCCAAATGTTCATGCAAAGAAAGAAAGCTTTATATGTTTTTGATTTATTTTTATTTCTTATTTTGGTTTCTATGTTTTTCTCCTTGGTTGATATGTTATTGCTTTGGTATTATTATTATTATCATGATAATATGGTACGGTCATGTGACCTTTGATCACCTGGAGGTAGGCCTATAAAGATTGGGATATCAGTGTTGTTCATTTGTCTGATGAAGAGCCTGCGTGCTCGAAATGTCACATATGCTATGCGACAGTTTAAAAAAAAAAAATTTTTTTTGATACTTTTGGAGCTTTGGTGTTGCCGACTTTACATCCCAAAATTTTCCACGCAAAGAAAGAAGGCATAACTTTTATTCTCGCTGTAGTATTGTTGTTGCCACCGCCATGTCGTGAAGGCGCTGTGTGTTTCGTTGTGAAAGCGAAACTACTTTGTTTGGCCTTCCAAAAGAGGACGATATGGCTTCGTCATGCCTGGAGCTGATCTGTGCTGGTCGCTGAGGAAATACATCAACTTTGCGCTGTGGATCGCCGGATCGGCTTTCACCGTGGACGAAGCGAAGGCACATGTGGTTGCTGCAAGCCCTCCGGACGCTCCTTCGTCGAATCCGCCGGCCACGCTGTTCTCAAGCCTGCCGACTCTGCTCACTCTAGCCCTCTGGGCGTTTCTCACTCTAGTCCCCGGCTTCTGCTCACTCTAGGCTGCTGCCACTCACTCTAGGCCACCGTGTGTGACGCTGTGTTTCGTTGTGAAAGCGAAACTACTTTGTTTGGCCTTCCAAAAATGGACACGACTAGAAATCAGTGGTTAAGTTGTATTTACAACTTTATTTTGTATTTTGTATTTACGGCGCGATGCAACGCAATGTGTAAAAAGACAGTATAAGTCATTATAATCCATAATTATGTCCCTACTGGATGCAACGAATGCCTCGTTTATAATGGGTTTTCATGTTTTTGAATCATCGCTCCGGTCTGACAGGGCATCATCCCAGTATGGTTGGGGCGTAACATTTCCGTCACATGCTTGAGGTATTCGGCCAATCATAATGCACTGGATAGCTGGCCAATCAC
Organism: Sinocyclocheilus grahami; assembly: GCF_001515645.1. Lineage (NCBI taxonomy): Eukaryota > Metazoa > Chordata > Actinopteri > Cypriniformes > Cyprinidae > Sinocyclocheilus > Sinocyclocheilus grahami. The sequence goes on from NW_015505226.1 coordinate 3,091,607, forward strand.
AGCACACCTTGCTTTTCAGACCGATGAGCTTTGTAAAAATCTACGAGTTTCAGAAAGGCGGGGCATAGAGGAGAAACAATAATGTACAGTATGTGGAAAATAATGTGTTTTTTTAACCTTAAACCGCATAAACACATTTCATTACACCAAATACACAAAATAATGTTATTTTTAGCAACATCATATGACCCCTTTAAGTTTACCCTTAAAGATATAGTCCACCCAAAAATGTTAATTATGTCCTCATTTATTCACCCTCATGCCATTCTAAACTTGTATGACTTTCTTCCTTCAGCAGAACACACACACACACACACACACACACACAAAATATATATATATATATTGAAGAATGTTGGTGACTCAACAGTTTCGGTTCCCATTGACTTACGGACAAAAACAAAATACATTGGAAGTCAGTGGGGACCAAATTCTTCAAAATATCTTCTTTTTTTTTGTTCAGTAGAAGAAAGAAAGTCATACAGGTTTGGAATGACATGAGAGTGAGTAAATGATGACAACATTTTCATTTTTGGGTCTCATTAACTTGAAATGGTTATGAAAATGAATATATGGATTTGAAATTGGTTCATGCTGTGTTAGAAATCAATCATAAACCAGACTCAACTTTGTTAATTGTATTATAACGAATATTTGAGCACTTAAAGGCTAATGACTCATAAATCTAAATCCTAGATATGGAGAATCAGTGGCTTGTGGCTAGGGGTCAAAGGTCAGATTTAACTTTATGGTTTAGAACGGAGGTTTTAATGATATGTGTTGGCGCAAAAGTGAGGAGAGGGAGTCTCAGGAGAGCACCATGTGCTCTGCAGCCACCGTACCCTCAAATAAGTCAGTCTAATCGAGTTATCATATCAACAAATCTCTCATCAGGAGCCCACGCCTGACACCAGCAGAAAGAGAGGCCTGTTGACGACTAATTTTCAGCAGCGGGATATTACCAAGGAGGATACCACCGTCCCACAGTGCGGGTCAGTCACCTCAGGACCCATGCTGCCTTTCTACGTCCTTTGACCAGAACAGGCTCCATATCTGGTGAGGGGGGCTATTATTTCCTGCAATACACAATAGGAAAAGGATACAATGCCGGCAGTTTATCACGCAAATGCCAATAAATTTCAGGGCCAGCCCACAGCCAATTAGCTGAAAGGGTGAGGAGCTTTCCAGACCCGTCTCCCTGGTCTGATGCAGACAAACAGTCCACCCACACATGCTGGCAGCTGCTGGGGCTTTTCAGCAAACTAAGAAACATTGCTGTGCCTTTGATTCAGCCTTGAAAAGGTTGCACAATTCAAAACTGTGACTCACTAAATTCCTATCTATTTAATGTATTAATATTCATGTGGAATAATATAAAACACAACTGTCTCGGTTGCTAAGATTGCTCACGAAGACGCCATCGATCTTATTTTCGGCGATGCACGCAGCTAAAATGACTCATTAGAGTCTCATGAATGGCGTGAGCAATGGTGAAGGATTTGGAAATTAGTTTTTCATGTGAGATAATTTAAAAAAGATTTGCTTTGTAGTTCGCATGTAGTTTTGACATCTATATCCAGCATAAAAAATGTAAGAAGAAGTCCATCTGTTCATAACAGCTTAACAAGAACAAAAGGGCAAAGAAAATATGCCTGCCGCCTTCTTCCAATAACTGGTTTGGCATTAGATAAACTACTGTCAGAGGGATGAGTGACAATGCCATTTCTTAATTTCGCCTTTGGAGAGATGGTCACCACAACTAATGCAAATGTGATTTTCAAACATCAAAGATTGAAGAATGTTGGTGACTCAACAGTTTCGGTTCCCATTGACTTACGGACAAAAAAAAAATACATTGGAAGTCAGTGGGGACCAAATTCTTAAAAATATCTTCTTTTTTTTTGTTCAGTAGAAGAAAGAAAGTCATACAGGTTTGGAATGACATGAGGGTGAGTAAATGATGACAACATTTTCATTTTTGGGTCTCATTAACTTGAAATGGTTATGAAAATGAATATATGGATTTGAAATTGGTTCATGCTGTGTTAGAAATCAATCATAAACCAGACTCAACTTTGTTAATTGTATTATAACGAATATTTGAGCACTTAAAGGCTAATGACTCATAAATCTAAATCCTAGATATGGAGAATCAGTGGCTTGTGGCTAGGGGTCAAAGGTCAGATTTAACTTTATGGTTTAGAACGGAGGTTTTAATGATATGTGTTGGCGCAAAAGTGAGGAGAGGGAGTCTCAGGAGAGCACCATGTGCTCTGCAGCCACCGTACCCTCAAATAAGTCAGTCTAATCGAGTTATCATATCAACAAATCTCTCATCAGGAGCCCACGCCTGACACCAGCAGAAAGAGAGGCCTGTTGACGACTAATTTTCAGCAGCGGGATATTACCAAGGAGGATACCACCGTCCCACAGTGCGGGTCAGTCACCTTAGGACCCATGCTGCCTTTCTACGTCCTTTGACCAGAACAGGCTCCATATCTGGTGAGGGGGGCTATTATTTCCTGCAATACACAATAGGAAAAGGATACAATGCCGGCAGTTTATCACGCAAATGCCAATAAATTTCAGGGCCAGCCCACAGCCAATTAGCTGAAAGGGTGAGGAGCTTTCCAGACCCGTCTCCCTGGTCTGATGCAGACAAACAGTCCACCCACACATGCTGGCAGCTGCTGGGGCTTTTCAGCAAACTAAGAAACATTGCTGTGCCTTTGATTCAGCCTTGAAAAGGTTGCACAATTCAAAACTGTGACTCACTAAATTCCTATCTATTTAATGTATTAATATTCATGTGGAATAATATAAAACACAACTGTCTCGGTTGCTAAGATTGCTCACGAAGATGCCATTCATTTTTGGAGACTGTGTAGAGGGATTTTCCAACCTTAAAGGCCACAAGGATCACATCTCTTGTATTTCAACGCACATGTCCTTTTTTGACAGTTCCTGCTGCACCAGATCAGAAGCATCTGTGGACAACAACAATAAAATAGTAAAGAAAGAGGAGATTATTCTGGATTTTACATCATAACATTATATATAACTACTAGGTGTGAAGTTGGGGAGGAAAAGGTTCCAAAGCTTAGTTGTCAACAGATTTGAACAAATCTCATCTCACAGTAGGATAGCTAAAGACAACCTATCTGCGCTTTATTCGTCCACTCTGCTTAATGGTTGATTCTGTTGTGCTCCTCACTCATGAGCTACAGTGTTGAGTGTTGTTAAAAGCTTTTACAGGTTGGCAGCATAATTACTAACTTACTCTGTTTGTGAATAGCCCAACAGGAACCTGGCGTCATACAGTTCGCCCCCTACCTCTTAGCCCTGAGGTGTGTGTATGTCATCATTGCAGGTGTTTCCCTCCAAACCAACCTGAAGAACCCCTGCCATGGCAAAACAATCACACACTATGTGGTCAACACGGAAAATGCAAATGCAAACACCTGAGTGAATACCTTGGGGAACAATTAATTTAAGGATTAGCATGAATGAAGTAATGTTCTACTTGTTTGTTTAACAACATATAACCAGCTTGATTGTGTATGTTTTATTTAGTATACTTTGGATTACTCCTATAAGAAAATTTTATACCTTAATGGAGAATCAGAAAAGTAGTCTTGGGGGAAAAAAATAAGGGTTACATTTTTTTTAATATGGGCCTACAATCAATATAATTACATTTATTATATATAAGCCTAAAATGTATTTACTATTTGAATAATTCAGTCAGAGTGCTTACATTCTATGGTGTAAAAATCAGGCGTTATGTCCAAAGATCTGAATAGTGGCCTAAACTGAACTGCCTCAAGCAGAATGCTGATAACAGCATCTGTTGTCTTTGTTCGTTGAGGAGCGTTTGATAGAGGAATCAAGCAGTGTGTGCCTTGTGAGAGAGTCAGGGGACAAAGATTGATGAAAGCGGGGTTATGTGCGTTGGCCGGCACAAACTAGTACTACCTTATCTCTGGACCCCAGTGGCCAATTGATTTGCTGTGGAATATAACTCATAAGCCACTGAACTGCCAGTCATTATCTTAAAGGCAAGAGCCCAAGCCATTGTTCAAGAATACCTGTTTGTGTTTTAGTTATTCTGTGATAAGCTTTTTCCAGATTTGAGATTTAAGAAATATGGGTTTGAAACATGAGGGTGAGTAAATGATAACAGAATTGTCATTATAATTGCGAGTTAGGCTATATTTCAGCACACATTCAGTCCTTAATGATCAGCTTTTGAGAAACAATTTAGTTTTGAGCACCCATGAGAAATGCCAAAGAATGAGGTATAATGGGGGAGGGACAGATTCTTAGGTTTTGAGTGTAGCTGTAGGGTTGTGGATATAGGACATGATATCCTGTGGGGTGTCCTTTAAGAGAAGGAAGCCTGGAGGATGTCTGCGCTGCAGGTGCCTAATCTAGACCCCTGAGCTGTCCATCGGAAGAGAGGAGTTCCTGAGTCACTGGGGCAACCAGCAGGTGCTTTAATAGGCCCAAGAATATTGGTTGACTCGCTCAGAGGCTGGATACTTTTGTTACTTGTTAAGCCTATTGGAGCATTAGCTTCTTGCTACATTGACTGTAATGTAAAGTCAGCAGGGGCATCGCTTTCAGCATGGTTAGCTATATTGTCCCTTTTTGTGAGAAAGAATTTCCTCTGCTCCCCAATACCTGGATTTAGACCCAGGAAATCCAAATCATGTCAACAAAACATTTTCAACAAAAGTGACATCATTACGCTACATGCATATATTGTATAGACTTGTTAACAACTTTGGGAACACCACTGATAACTCTCTCCATTCTGCTCATTAGGGTGCGCTGAGAGTAATCTTAAACTACTTATACAAATGTTGTAATATTAACCATATTCTACATCCATAATCCATGACCATATTCTACATCCCTAATCCTACCCAATACCTAACTTGAAATCAGATCTGTTTGTTCAGACAGTGTAGCTGTCATTTGAGAATAGAGGGGACAGAAAATTGGAAATTTTTCACCAGTTCATGTCCATCATGACATCTTACTGCTGTGCTGAACTCATGAGGTGCATCTTAAGTATTATTGTACTATCTACTGTACATATTAATGCATATGCTCTCTCCAAAACAGCATTAAAATCAGATTTTAATTGGATTTCAAACCAGGTTTGTTAAAATTTCTGATTTCACATTGTTTTATGCTGTTCAGAGTTCAAACAAATGAAGAGATTTGACTCAAATACACCAAAAAGATCTGATTTTTGCTGCCCAAGATTGGACTCATCCATTAAAATGTTTAAATCTAATTTACTTTTCACAAGTAGTAAATCTAGCATCTCACAAAAACCTATATTTTTTATACAATATATTCTATATTTTTTGTAGATTATAAATGATTTCAGACTTGTAGGATTTTATAGGATGTCAAATTGCAAGCATGTTTAATGTGCCGTCTAGTCTTTGCAGCACGTCTTTGTAATTTTACATTCATTTTACGTTCATTCCAGCTTCATCTCTAGCGTATTAGTTCTAAAGTCAATGTGGGGTTAAAGTTGGTTGCTAAAGTTAGCTTGTGTTGTCTGGCCATCTGTCTCCTCAAATGTTACAGACTCATTGAAGTCTGCAGAAACAAAATTAAAATGGCTAAACAATTACCCCTCAACAGCTTGTTAATGATTTTATAGCTCAGGGAATGACACCCTCAGAAATAAAACTACAGGATCCCCACAAAAACCTTACATGGCTGTAAATATGTATTAACCAGAAAATGGGCCTTGTTTAGGACCATTTAAAGGAGACAAAAGCTGACATTACCACAAAAGACAGAGATGCAATAAGAAAAGAGGAGTTTCTACTTAGCTAATGAGTTGCCCCATAGAGATGTAAAGAGGTGGGTCTTTAGGGAAAGCGAAGGCCTGATAGACTGTAAAGTGTGTGAAGCTTGAGCTGTACATGGACTGGCTGTTGTCTGAATGCTAATTTAGCCCAGAATAGTCATGTTTCTATGTGAGTTTATTGTAGTGTGGTAGGGGAAACTTTTCAATCAGGCAATTGAGAGAATAAGCCTTTGTTACTTTTTTCCCTCCTTCTGGCATTTTGGTTTCAAAGAGGTGCCCCTTTACTCAAGAAACCTTCAGAGGCAAGCAATGGGGAAAGTGGGGAAACTGTGCTCTCACAGACCCTCCATGGGCTAAAGGACCTCTCAAGCACTTTACTCATTTCAAGATAGCACTTTTACCTCATTTTACAAAGAAGTGGCCAACTATATTGCGAAAGTGCACTTCAGTTCACCTTAAATGAGCAAATATACTCATTAAAAAAATGCAAGACAAATCCTTGTAAGAGAAATACATTCATTATTTCATTCATTACATTCATACATTATTATATATATATATATATACATATATATATATATATATATATATATATATATATATATATATATATATATATATATATATAATTTTTAGAAATCACGTAATTGCCTAATTGAGATCTGCAGTGTTTGAAGAAAATTGTGAACAAGCCATCGGTTGCAGTAATGCATATATTTTTTAATGCTTTGAGCAACCCTTCATAATAAAGGATATTAACAATAATTCTCCATAGTAACTGTCCAAAAATAAAACAGTACAACAACCGTCTATCTTTTCATGTCAATGTGTATGGCATATATAGCTGAGGAAAAGGATGTAAGGATATATGTGAACAACTTCCTCTCGTTATTTTGGTACATCCAAAGCTATTATCTTATTCAAGTGCAAAACAGTGTCTCTTACTACAACAATACTTCAAACAATAGCATTGTTTTCAAAGACAATGTTACCATTTTAAAATGGACTACAGAGTAAAAAAAAAAAAATAAAATAAATCAAAGATCCTAGAATAGAGAGACCTACTTGAAGGCAATTACAATGTTTGTCTTGTCACTGGTGACATAAATTGTTAGTCCAAAATGTTTAATCTAGCTACCACAGTAAATAGTAAATATATTTGTAAATCATGTTTTCTTCTGACAATCTAACCCTTAATAAGATGTCATTTGAAATAGGGATTTGATATTTTACACTGTAATGTTCTATAAATCTCAAACAGGCTGTTCAGATCCCTCATTGATCATGAGCAGAATGGGAGGTGTTTCCTAACTCAATGTTTCTTAGTCCGAAACGCTATTGATATTAGCAGTTTAATACTGTGAAACTACCAAAGGATCAGAGTGGGAGGTCGGAGAGCAGTTACTTTACAGAGACCCATCCACCCATCACTATTCTGGGATGTCTGTTGGTTTGTCTCTGCATTTCAGATTAGTTCAGTTGGGCTAATGGGTCACACACATACAAACCTGTAATACCCCAAATGGCCAAGGTTCCACTGCGCTCAGCTCAGGTTTTTATGTTTGCTGTACTGGTAATTACAACCTTTTATCACATTGTGTTGGTTGAATATAAAGGCTGGCTTCAGCCCTCTTGAGAGAGGCCAATCCCTTAAATCTTGCAGCCCAATAGCCAGAGCAGGCGAGACAGATGCGGGACGGGGTCCAAGCTGCTCTGTCTGTTTGCCATCCCAATCCCCTCGGTCAACAAACCTCTCTATTTCTCTCTATCATGCCAACAATGATACTGGAACATGTCTTTGTTGCTGACGAAGACTGTGTAGCATGTCTCACAAGATTTGACTTTAGGTTTGTGTTTGCTCATCAGTTGTATGTGTACTCTGCTTTGGACTCTTACATGGGCTCCACGTCAAGACTATTGCAATGTTTGGACTGGCTGATTAGCATCAACAAAAAGCAGTGAAATTACTTTTTTGCAACACATCAAAGAAACCTGATACTACAAGTTGAAAAGTACCAAGAATGTTTCTTTCAATGAACAAAACTGAATAATCAGTCTTTATATATTCTCTGAGCTGAGAACTGATATCTTTTAACAAATACTGGAAGCAAATTACATTTGTTTCTTATTAATGGTTGATAAATACTCTATGTTTGCTGCTATATCTATTTTGCAATGGTGCAGCACCATTACTGAATCTACAGCATTAAAAAAAAGAGTTGTGGTGGCTCATATGACAACATATAGTTAAAGATATTTAAGATATATAAGATAATTAACTATTAACTACAACTTTTGCCTCAATAAACTCCTAATTACTGCTTAGTAAGGTAGTTGTTAAGTTTAGGTATCGGGTAGGACTAGGGATGTAGAATAATATGGTCATGCAGAATATGTGCTTTATAAGTACTAATAAATAGCCAATATGCATGCTAATATGCAACTAGTTAATAGTGAGAATTGGTCCCTATACTAAAGTGTTACCAAAATGACTAATGAATAAAATATGTTGCTTGTATTGCTATTAATATATCTTTACAATTCCAATCCACATAACACTATCCTAACAGCAAAAAGACAATACACTTTAGTTTTCAGTAGCCAATGATTTATTATTTTAACCTACATTACTATTCAAAAGTTTGTGCTCAGTAAGATTTTTTAAAATGTTTTTGTAAGAAGTCTTTTATTCTCACCAAGGCTGTATTTATTTGGTCAAAAATACTTTAAAACTGTAATATTGGGAAATATTTTTTATGATAAAATAACTGTTTTCTATTTTAAAATATTTTTTATGTAATTTATTCCCGTGATGGCAAAACTGAATTTTCAACAGCCATTACTCCAGTCTTCAGTGTCACATGATCCTTCAAAAGTCATTTTAATATGCTGATTTGGTGCTCAAGAAAAAGCAAAACAGTTGAAAAAAAAATAAAAACAGTTTTGCTGCTTAATATTTTTGTGCAAATTGTGAATTATTTGATGAATAGAAAATTCTTTGACGAGAATAAAGTATTTTTTGTTCTTTGGTCAATTTAAGATATCCTTGCTAAATAAAAGTATTTAAAATGTACAAAATTGTATATACAACATGTACAAAAATGATTCCAAATCATGAAACCAAAGTATTTCTTTCATACTCATAAAGAGCAGTTCAAGGCCAGATACGGATTTTTACGGGTGTCTTTTGAGGCCAATAACAATTCTGTCTTACTTTTAAATGATGTCAGGCATTCCCTCCTGATGATTTTAACACATACAAAAAAGAAAAGAAAAAAGCAGCTTCCTGATTAGCGCTTTTCTCACGTCTTGGTCTCAGGATTTTACCATGTACATGGCCAGAAATCAAAACTGGAGGAAGAATGGTCCAACCGCTCAACCAATCACCTTCTTGTTGGGAAATAAGAAAGCCACAGGTCTTTAAAAAATCTTGAGTAACACTCACCAGGGGAGATGGGTGTGAGTGTTTGCAAAAGGAAGCTGTTTCATCACAGGCTCTTGGCCTCAAGGTGTGAAACATTACCACCCTCTAAAGTGGATGTTGTCAGTAGTTAGAATGTAGATTTACTGCACACTTGCATAGACCCAGGGCTCATTAGTTCTGGTTTACTCAGACTCAGCATTTACAAAGTCAGGTTACAGTTTTGATGCTTTTTCCTGGTCACACAAGAGGAACATAATAGCATTTGACCAGTAAAATTACATACACATTTCAACCGCCTTACAAATTTAAAAATGAATTTACAAGGCAGGACATGGTTATTTTTTAGCACGATGCCTAAGATCACAGTTGACAGGCAAGAACAGCAGGGTCCTTGTTGAGCGGAATGGCCTGCAGTTTGCGCTCAGGGTGTGTTCACCTCAGGCCAGTGCCTCTCCCTACCATACATTCTGATGGAGCCCCAGGAGGTGAGCTTTCCTGACAGGCAGCCCATGACAGATCAGTCCTGTTATTGTCATGCAGCTTTGCCACAGGTTGAGCTGGTGGGAGGTCACTATACTCTGCCTTAAGCAACAACACTCAGCCTATGCAGATCCAACAGCTTATTTTGTAATTTTTGCATGTCTTCTGCTTCCTCACAGCTGATGTCCTGTATGGGGTAACATAACGAACATACAATGCGGTTAAAGGCTAATATTTTGGATGGCTAAAATGTGCTTATAATGGAGTAGACTAAAATTTCTGAATACTTTTTGTTGTACTGAATTAACTGACAGTCACCACTGATAAGCTACCACTAAATATATTAGAAACTTAATTTGCTGTAAAGTTGCTTTGCAACGATTTGTATCGTGAAAAGCGCTATACAAATAAACTTGAATTGAATTAAATTGAATTGTATTACTGCATCAAACTATAATCATACTGGTAACACTTTACAATATTGTTATTTTAGTATCATTGAAATACTCTTATATTTTTTTAATGAAAATTTATTTTTATGCTTTCTGTTCTTATTTTAATTTGACATTTTTATTAATTTTGTTGTGTTTTTGTCATTTTTATTAATTTTTATTTGACATACTATGCTATATCGTTTACGATATCATAACCTGGCTTTACAATAAGGTTCTATAGGACAACATTAGTTAATGCACTAGTTAACATTAACTAGCAATTATCTTGATTAAGTTAAAGGTAATCCAAAAATGAAAATGATGTCAAAATGTACTCACCCATATCATTCCAAACCTGTATGTTCATGTTCATGTTCATGTTCTTAAATATATATACAGTATATATATATTTTTTACAATAAATTATGTATTTTGAATAAACATGTATTAGCCAAGAACAACAGTATATTTATAAATTAACATTCATAAATTAATGATTAATAAATGCTTTTAAAATGTTATTTATAGTTAGCTTGTGTATTAACTAATTTTAACATTTTTAATTTAACCTGTAAATTATTACCATCACATTTATCCAGACATGAAGCTATTTTAGTATTTACACTTGAAAGGTAATAACCTTCTTTTTCCTAAGTCTATGTGAGCCAAATTTATGTTCTCACTTCATCAGAGGTTAACTTTTGCTCAGGGCACATAAGACCTATAAAAGTCTTGGTACTCCATTGCTGTTGGACATGACAAATTGTATTTTCTGATCACTCCTCTTGTCGTAGCTCACACATCATTGTAAATTATTTTCATCCGTCCAGCGTGGGTCCCTTGAGTGTCCTTTAAAAGTCTGAATACAGCCAGAACAACTGTATGAGCATAAGTGTCAACCCCCATAACACATGACAATAGAGCCTTCAACAACCCAAGCTGTCTGTGACTCCTTTTTCAGCTTACTTAAACTTGGTCTCCAGTGCCCTGACGGTTTTGTGGCCCTGTCCTTTTATTTTCAAATACAGGTGACATCACTGGTGCCAGTGCAGCCTTATTCATTTATTGCATGTCTAACCTGGTAGGCTGGGTGACTCATTAGGTCTTTAAGTGAGTGTGTGGGGTGCTGAGGTCATGTGAGTGAGGGGTGATTTACCCTCACCCTCTGACAGCACCTGCATGAACTCATTTATGACTCAACTTTCAGCCCAACCTTCCAGATTGCTAGATGACCTCACGGCCACAGACGGCTCATGTTTATGGTATTGGGTGAGAGTGGTCAGCCTCCCTGTCTGGGCACATTGGCTTCCAACTCTGAAAAAACAAAGCAAAATCAAAAATAAAATCAATTTGGTACTAACTATACCGCTTTCATTACCCAGAGGCCATGCAGTATTTTGGGACGAATGATGCTAAGAGGTCAAAAGTCGAGTTGCGGATCCAAAACTGTCAATATTGAATTAGAAAAAATATTAGCGGCTATTATTCAGCTGCACAGATAAGTGGAAATTGGTTGTAATTTATTATTTTTGTAGCATACCCTTTTTTGAGCAGCCAATAACAATGTAAAATAGGAGAAAAGGCCACCCAATTCTCTCATTATTTACTCATATTTACTCACCCTCATGTATATGACTTTCTTTCTTCAGATGAACACAAATGCAGATTTTTAGAAAAATCATACATCTCTATGAGTTCATATAATCCAAACGAACACAGTGGTAGTCCATACGACCGAGTTGATCAATTGTCTTTTGAAGCAAAACGATAGTTGTGTGTCAGAGCAAAATGCTAATATTTTGAACTTTTTAATCTATTCGCTTCATTGTGAATCTCACACAAGAAGTGACGTGGAAGCACTGAGGACGTCACTCCTTACTTGAGTTCCACAAAGCGATTATGTCAGGCTTCAAAATATGCTGAAGTTTATGTCAAGCACGAACTCATGAACCTACATATGACAGTTAAGTATAATTAAAAAAACATTCATATTTTCTTATTCCAATCATTTCACGTCAGAAGACTAATTTTGTGTGTTTTAGAAGCGGCAACTTTGAAGGTCCCATATACTTGCATTTATATGGACTCACAGATATGGTTTATTTTTCTAAAATCTTCGTTTGTGTTCATCTGAATAAGAAGAATCATAGAAATCTAGGACAGCAAGAGGGCGAGTAAATTTTGAGAGAATTTTTCATTTCTAGGTGAAGTATGCCTTAAAATATATTTATGAACAGATCATTTATGTATTTTATTATCACAGGTTATTAAGATTATAACAAGACGGATGCTATTCCTGCCAGACTTTCATTCATGTGACTAATTGTCCAAATTTATTTACACAATATCATATGATGTTCACAGTTAAGATGACTAAATAAACATAGTTTTGCTTGGTTCTGACATATATTGCCTATAATGGGTCGACATACCTCATGGCTTCATTGATGTCTGTGTTGTTAGTGTGACTGCTGAACCGAGAGGTCAGAGTTCACTCTTATCATCCACTTGCATGCTTGCAGCTGACTGTGAGCTTCTTTATGAGCAATATCAGTGGCAGCAGGCCCTGCGATAGTTGTCGGAGAGTCAAAGGCTGGGGTTGTTCAGTTGATCACACACATAATCACACACGCACACCCTCCCTGGGCCTTCTTTCTGTCTTTCCCACAGTGATAGTGATCTAGAGCATGCCATAAAGGCCGGCCGTAGATCAGAGAAAACAACAAAGGGACTCCTCACTCCCTCCCCGACCGTCTCTCAGGAGTGGTGACTGGGCCGTAGGGGCTGATAAGGGAAGCCTGGCACCTTGCCACTCCCACCGGTCCCACACATACTGGCCCATTGCACCTGATATACAGTATGCTGTTTCCTCATATTTGTACAGGTGATCTGTTAGACAATGCTATGATGTTCAGATTCATCAGAAACAATAACAACACAGATGAACTGAACTGAAAGGTCAAGTTGAAATGATATCTCAGTTGTTCTATAATACAGTTTTTTTGTATGGTTTCATATAAACTCTGTAGGGGTGGGTGTGTGTGTGTAGGAGTATGTTCATTTAAGGCAGGATGTTTTGAGGAACTGGTAATTACAGACAGTAATCTCTGTGATTGTCTTTACTGACAAACGTGATTGTTTAATTGGTTGTAAACTACCCATGACAATCATACCAGGATAAACATCCCTCTCATGAGATGAGTTTGCGTCTGCGTTTTGCTATTCACTCTAACATATGCTTTGCAAGTTATTGTCGCGAACAAGCTACTATAAAAATAATAAAAACAAGAATTTATAAAAAGAAGAGAAATGGGAGTAAACTATTGGTCACACTTTATTTCAAGGTCCAGTTCTCGCTATTAACAAACCATTAACTATGACTTTTGCCTCAATAAACTCCTAATTTGCTGCTATTAATAGTTAGTAAGGAAGTCGATAAGTTTTGGTATTGAATAGGTATTGACGCAGAATATGGTCATGCAGAATATGTGCTTTATAAGTACTAATAAACAGCCAATATGTTAATAATAGTCATGCTAATAAGCAAAAGTTAATAGTGAGAATTGGTCCCTATACTACAACTGGCCCCTATACTAAAGTGTTACCTAACTATTAATACTAGTGCTCTACAATACATACACAACCATTCAAAAGTTTGGGTTCAGTAATTTTTTGTTTGTTTGTTTAATTTAATAATTAATTAAATATTCAAATGAATAATTATCTAAATAATATAAATTAATTAAATAATAAGTTAATTAATTAATTTTCAGCAAGGATACATTAAACTGGTCAAACATTACAGCAGAGACTTTTACATTACTACAAAAAAAAAAAGAAGAAAAATCTATTTCAAATAAATGCTGTTTTTTAGAACTTCAGTTTTGCCATCACAGGAATAAATTACATTAAAAATATTTATAAAACATTAAACAATATTTATTATTTTAAGTTGTATTAATATTTCCATTACTAATAAAAAGCAGCCTTGATGAGCATAAGAAACTTCTTTCAAAAACATTCCTCTCAACCTCAAACGTTTAAACTATATTGTACAAATAAAAATTAAAGAGAAATACAGAGAAAATGACTTTAGTTTTCATATTTTTAATCAAGATTGATTTAATTAATCGTCCAAGCCTTACTTCTCCCAAAAACAGCTGTTACACCCCTCTAAATTACCCCCAAAATGATAATTACATAAAAATAAATAAAATAACATGCTTTAAAAATGCTAATGCTTTATAATTTAATTACTGTTACAATAGTCTATATATGATTTAAATCAGATATTATGTTGGACAGGATATGATGTAATCAAGCTTGAATCAATCTAGATATTCTAGACAAAACATAAGAATAATTCTATTCCATTTACTCATCAATTGTATACTGCTGTTACTGTGCAGTTAAAGGTGGCACTTTTACAACTACCATCCTGAGGGAAGATGTGTGCGAAATCTGGGGCAAGCTCGTGCTTCACCAGCGTGTCTCCTCACGGATGACACACCGCTTCAGAAAATCTGTCAGCATATTGACACACACACTTACACGCTCACTCTCACATTGTATCTTCAGCAGCTCTCACCAACTGAAGGCTGGCGGCGACAGACAAGCGTTTCATTCCTCCTTTTTTCAGCCATTGTATGACGGGTGCAAACGCTCGGGCCACAGAAGGTTCAATACACAGGCGCCCAGTCACATGTCTCCAGCCCAGCCCGGACTTTTTTGTGAGCCAGTCTTTGGGATTGAATTGAGCCTGGTCGTGGGTGCCAAGGAGGATTACGCCAGGAGGCTGGGGGTGAGGAGGTGGCTAGTGGCAGACCAGGCGGATGACCTATGGGAAAGCCCAATGGCCTTTCTCCTGGGGTAGAGTGTGGGAAAAGTGGCTGAAAGCTGGCATATCGCTCTGAGGCCAGAGTTGATGGGAAAATGCCAGACCAATGTGGGGCATATGGTGGTTATTCAACTTCCCGGGCGCAAGGAGAGAATTCATGCTGTGCCTCAGCTTGCCCCATAGTTACCCTTATGAAAAACTTTTCAAGTGTGCTATTAGTATACTTCTTTTAAACTAAAAATAGGAAAGTACTTTTCAGAAATGTGCTTTATGTACTTCTCAGAAATATACTTTAAACATTTAAGTATACTTGACTTATACTTAGAAAAAGTCTATATATTTGAGCTATACTTGTGCTCCGGGAATCCATGTTTTCATTGTTAAACTGTAGGGGTTGCTATTACACATCTACTGTACAGAATTTCCTAAACACAAGCGAAGAAGAAACTGAAACAACAGATGCTTCCACTCGTAATCTAACACGATAATCAGACATAAAACAGCATCAAAACTGTGGTAACTTATGGAATGAAATGTCGACCCATGAAGAGCTTTGGGGTGTTGATCGACTCCATCTACGTTTTGATTTTCATTCTGAATCCAATTCATAGTCTTCTCAGCTTTTTTGTTCAAAATGTTGTTTATTTCTTTTTTTTTTTTTTATGAAACTTATCCACATTTAAGTGTTTATAAAAAAAGAATGCATGACGCTAGAATAAAATGTTTTTGTTTACAAGCAGATACCATATTCTTTCTTTTGATTTTTTGTATGTTCAGATATTTATATAACAAAATATATATAAATTAATACCTAAATAGGGACATAGTAGTATACTTAAAGTATGATGTAAAGTTCACTTAAAGAAAACTTACGTGTATACTGAAACTACTAAACTAGTTGTTTACTGAGACACTTCAAAGTGTACTAAAAATGCTACAATTATTTAATTAGTAAACTATCAGTATACCTATAAGTGCGCTATCAGAGTTCCTCTCCACCTCCCCCAGCTCCACTTGTCTAGATCTGTACTGTATGCTTATACATACAGCAGCAGCATATCTTACATGCTCACAGCAGCATGTCTGTTTATCTACTGGCACATCCGTACTTGTGTGCGGATCTAATCCGCCAGGACCAAAACCATTAACATTGTCATATACATGCTAAAACTATTCAAACAGTTGTCATGATTGAAAGAGTGTGAGCAGGAGCAGTTGCATTAATAGTATTCAATCAAATAATAAACAAATGAATCTAAATGCCTTGCTCGTTACATCAAACCATTTTGGTATATACTATATAAATATTATATTATTGAGGCCATAACTTAAAAAAATAAAACAATTCAAAAAGACATCTTTTCAGAATATTCAAAACATCTTGTTTGCCAAACACATCTTGTGTATCAGTTGTTTGTATAGAAGATGCTTGGTTTCCACAAGGCGCACCAGGTCTGCATTTAGAAGCTTTGCTGCAAAAAGGCAGAAACTATTAGGGATTTTTGTTTTGTATGTTCTTGAGGACAGTACAGCTGTTCCCAGTTGGACCACAAATTCCCCTTTAAATACTACCACCACACAGACAGACCTCCAACATTCAGATCATCTTCAGTTGGACTCTGTGCTCATCCATGTGTGGTCAACTAATCTTTAACATGATTTTCTAAAGCATAATCCTTGTATATTAGGCTTAGTATGAAGGTCCAAGTGGAGCTGACGGTGGATAAGAGTGGGGATCAGATTTTATATGCATATATATGTAAAAGAAGTTACATTAACAGACATACAGTGGGTACGGAAAGTATTCAGACCCCCTTAAATTTTTCACTCTTTGTTATATTGCAGCCATTTGCTAAAATCATTTAAGTTCATTTTTTTTTCCTCATTAATGTACACACAGCACCCTATATTGACAGAAAAACACAGAATTGTTGACATTTTTGCTTCAAAGATGCTGGTGCTAATAAATAAATAAAACAAATACATTTTTAAAAAAATAAATAAAGTTTTCTATAACTGTTATGTTACTATTAACATTCAAAAATTCTGATTTAGTGCCTCATAAACTATGTTTACGTCCATCAGTTATATTTTAGCATGCTTGGTCAAATATATCACAATCTAATCAAATAAATAAAGCGCACAGATTGAATGTCTACTTTTGAAAAGCCCATTTTAAGTTAACTGTGGCAGGTGGCACTGGCCCATAAAATAAACAGAGGTAGATAGAGTCTCTTGAGTTTTTCCCACGGTAGGGAGTGGTGTTGGAGTTACCAGAGAGAACTCTAGGTCCAGTGACTGACGTTAGACTGCTGTGACTGTGTTTAAACATTACACAGAGAACTGATTCTTATTGTGCCAATTCAGCAGCCTTTGAAATGTCACGCTGCCAAACAGGAAGGTGGATGCTATCCAGAACACTTCACTGTCATGGCTGTCACCCCAAAACTGACAAGACTCATGTACCTCTGTTCATTCATTACTGAGCCTATAGGTTTTGAGAAAGCTTAGAAAAGTGATGAGTGAGCTGTCAAAGATAGCAGTTAACAGCGTTTTTGAGTGAATGCTGCCACTTGCACTTGTCTTTGTTTGTCACCAAGAGAGCAGGATCAGTTGGCCCCTTTACTTTTGACCTCTGCTCTCCACACACATACTGGAAGAATCATTAGGAGTCCCTATACATGAACAGCGGCTGTTGATATCATTAGCTTGTGTGTGTGTATTTGTAAGGCATAGTTTATGGGGTGTTTGGCTGGTTCATGGCAGGTGTACAGTGGTATTTTTAGAAAGCTTTCTAGATAAGGGAAAGGCAAACAGTCTTCTTGCTCATTTGCTATATTGGTCAGCAGTTCTGTGGACAAGTGACCAGGACACAAAAGCCCTACTCTCACATGTGTGACATGTTGTCCAAGTCAGGTTTCTGTGACGAGACCTTTGCATATTTCAACATCCTGTCTGTCTATAAACAGTGTTAACTTTTATATATTGCAATCTCTGTTCAGATGACACTGTACATTGCTCTGTTCTGCAAGTGTGGTTAGAGCTGGGGAAAGTTTTAACACCCCATAAACTTAAAATCAGTTACAGATAAACTGCATTTCCATTAGAAATTTGTATCACTTATTTAATTTATTATTTTATGTCTATATGAGTCTGTTTAGGTGACTAATATATCAGGAAGTCACAAGCTTATAACATATAACATCCTTCAAAGACCACAAATCAAACATACGTTTATAGGGTTGTAGCTAAACTCTGCAAGAAAGTGGACCTCGAGGGCCAGAGTTGAGAACCCCTGATCTAGTCCATCCCTACATCTTATTCTATTTCATCTATATAGCACACCTGTACATAACATTTCTGTAAATATATATATATATATATATATATAATAAAGCAAGCTCACAAAACAAATTCCTTTTATTCTATTCCTTTTATTTTTTAACACACGCACGCACGCACGCACACACACACACACACACACACACGTATTGTATGTGTTGTTGTTGTCTCTGTGTACTGGAAGCTTCTGTCACCAAAACAAATTTATTGTATGTGCAAACATACTTGGCAATAAAGCTCTTTCTGATTCTGATCAAAATTTGCCTGTACAAACAAAAAACAAACAAACAATAAATAAATAAAACAAAACTCACAGATCCAGACCCTGGTACATACATACATACATACATACATACATAAATTCCTTCAAATACCACAATTCAAATTTATGTTTTATAAAAAGTCTGCTTTTACAGAAAAATAACAAAATAACAAACAAACAAAGCTCACATATCAAAACCCTGTTGTGTAATTTTTTTTTTATTTTGTAATAAAATAAATAAATAAAGATAGATAAATCCAAGTGCTAAAAGATTGTATTTTTTTTAAGTGAAAATAAATAAATACATGAATGAATGAATGAATAAAGCAAGCTCACGAACCAAATTCCTTTTATTTTATTTTATTTTATTTGTGCATATAATACATGAATACATGCACAATGCACTGTGTGCAACAGAAAGCGATAAAGAAACTCAGCTCCACTCCTTAGGCCCGGTTCATGTCCCCAACAAGAAGACTGAGTAGGAGGGTGGGAGAGAAGAGAGGAGGAGGAGGGGAGGGATGGGGGGGTTATTGGCGTGAAAATGTTCTTCGGAAGTCATAGTTCCAGGCGACGCGCTTTTGGCAGCCCCCTCCATTTCCTGTGTGCGGCCGACGTGGGGCAGGGCGGTCGCCGGGAGAGTGCCAGAGGAGAAAGCGAGGGAGAGAGAGAGAGAGCGAGGGTGGGAGGAGAGGGGGAGAGTTCAGCAGAGAGCAGCACTTTCCCACAGTCTGGGGATTTGACACATGGCTCTCACACATTCCACAGCCTGTGGCCGGTGGGGCCTGAGCCAGTATTGAGCTTCAGAAGCACAGCTTGGTGGAGGAGAGGATAGGAGAGAGAGGGGGGGTTGTGGCAAGGGTACGTGTGTGTGTTTGGAGGGGTGGTGTTCTGTGGCGATACAGAGAGAGGGGTGTGTGTGAAACCCACGTTGTGCTCTTAACCCTCTCTCATCCAGGGTGAATGTACAAGTGAGTGCGAGCGTGTCTGTGCGTATTTTTAGACCTGCTGAAGTGGATAGATTCTGTCTGGTGTGGAGGAAGGAAACTATAGCTGTCTTGTTTATTTGTACTGAGAGGAAGTGTGTTTAAATGTAGTAAATTACTTTCTAATGACACTCAACAAAATGTCTTGAACTCAGCTGTAGTACTGGACAGACGAACGTGTGATGGCCACAAAATGAAAATTGTACATATGCAGTTATAATCAAGTTGGATGTTTGCATACAGTCTTCATCTATCTGTCCAAGTATACAGTATGACAGAAACAGTACTGATATTTCAATTATTCAGAACATGTCACACACTGCCTCTGACTTTCAAAGCAAGAGCAACGCCTTGGCCATTTGTAGTCCTATTAACATGTGAACATGCTGGAAAAAGACAAGATACAATAGATAGATAGGTACAATTTCAGTCAGACTACAGTGTCAGAATAGAGTAATTGCTTTAGTCTGATTGACACTGAACTTGCATGTAAACTATCTGCAATAGTCTGATCAAGTAGACTGCTTTCTGAAAAGGGCTTATCCAATCTATACATAAAAAATGTCTATATTAAGTTGAACACTACAGAAAAAGAATTTTGGGGTCAGTGAGATTTATTTTTACAGTAATTAATACTTTTATTCAGCAGGAATTCAATTAATCGTTTAAAAGTGACAGCAAAAAGATATATAATGTTACAAAATATTTATATTTCAATAAATGCTGTTCTTTTCAACTTTGAAAGAAAAAATTCTTGAAAAAAATCCATGATTTCCATAAAAATGTTAAAGGTTTTTTGAGCACCAAATAAGCATATTGGAATGATTTCAGAAGGATCATGTGATACTGTCAAAAGTTCAGCCTGGGCATCACATGAATAAATTGCATTTAAAATCTATTAAAATAAAAAACAGATATTTTAAATGCTATTTTTCATAATTGTACTTTTCTTACTGTATTTTTTTAATCAAATGAATACAGCCTCAGTGAAAATATGAGACTTCTTTCAAATATAACATGACCTGGCTTTCAGATATTGTGATTGTGTCATATAATTCCTATCCAGATAAAAATATTCATGTCTGACAAAAATGAGTCACGCAACGCCCACTTTTGACAATTTATCAGTGAGTACAACATCCTGTGCCGTTTCCCCCTCTCCATCTGTTAGACTAATCTAGGATGAACATCAAGGAGGTCTTCACTCCACTGTGACTGTGAAAGTGCATGAAACAGGTGATTGTCTGGCACTATCATTAAGAACACTTGCTCACTTTTTGACAGAATCTTTCATAAATCTACACAAATGATGTGCTTTTGGTGACAAAGCGGTGAACTGCAGTGGAATTGCTGATCTTGTCATGCCACTGTTGTGCTGTTTTCGGTTTCTCCCAATCAATCTTTGTACATAGCGTCTTCCCTCCTCCTCTCTCTGACCAGGCTTTGAAGTGGCAGCCAAGGCCACGTGGCCCTGCCTTTCCTCTCCCCTGTGCCTCCTAAATAAACATTCTGCATGCTGTGATTTTAAAGGAACGAGGAGGTCACCCTCTTGGCAATTAGAATCTCAGCACGGAAAAGCAGGGCTTGGGGAACCAAAACTGCCTTCACAGACGACAGACCACCCATTAGCTTTGATTTAAAACATGGGTTAAGAGATGACAAGAGGGGGGAAAAGAGAAACTGGAAGGAGACACCCGAGCAGGAAGGGAGTAAAAAGTTGGGCGGGTGGCAGGGTGGGGCGGTTGATGAAAGGGGGCCAAATCATTTCTTACTTGAGTGCCCGTCTGCAATGGGGCTCAACTGAATCACAAATTGGCAATTAAGCGAGGCTCCTGAACCTTCCTTTTCCCCCCCTGGTCAGGGTCAAGATGAAAACATCTCCAGATGACCGGGCAAGCCTGGCCCTGGGAGAAAAATGTATAAGAGGGTTGGAAATCAGCTTGGTGCTAATTCCGTGTGCCCTAAAACAGCAACAAAGGCAGGAAACGGAGGAAGGGGCTGTACCCCTTTCTTACCTCTGACACAGTAACTTCTTAGATAATTAGGAGCCGCTTTTGGAGTCATCACGCTCAAGAGATCTTCTCCTTTCCATTGCAACTTTGGCTTCTGCCTTCTTTAGGATCAAAGAGCATGATTGAGGAAACAAACCTTCAGCATTACAGTACTATTACAGTAAAATAAGTATGAATTTTCTAGCCATAAGCCCCCGACTCGTCTAAGCACAAGATGGATTACCCTGTACCAGTCACAAGAAGCACTAGCTCTCCCTGCTTTTCTTCTCCTCTTTCTCCCAGGATGGATCAGAGATGTTGAGGGTCTTTGATCTATGGGTGAGATGTTTTGCTCGTCGAAGCGGGCGCCTCCGCACACTTACACCCTCATCAACCCCATCCGTTGTGTTCTCCCGGTGTGTGTGTGTGAACATGGTGGATTAGTGGCCCCTTGAGTTCTGCTAATGAAGGTTCCCGTTTGATCTGCAGAGCCCCAATTACCCTGCACAGGATCACCCATTAGAGCAGACCTTATAGTGACCCCACATTTCTCAAACCAAGCATCACAGTGACGGTCAGTCTTATTGATTGTTGTTATTTGTTAGTTCATTAAATTATTTCACAATTTGTGCCTCCAATGCTGTTTTTGTATTAAATGGACAGTTCTTCCAAACATTACAATTCTGTCATTATTTACTCAGCCTCATGTCGTTCAAATCTCATATGGGATTTTTTCTTCTGTGGAACGCAAACGAAGATTTTTTAATAAATACTTTAGCTGTTCTATCTATACTATGAAAGTCACTGGTACCAAACACATTCAAGCTCCAAAAAAGACTGAATAGTAGCATGAAATGAATCCATACACTGGGGGGGGGGATCTAAACATTCCTAAATCAGGATAGATTTACTTGAGATGCAAAAACGCATCTCAAATCAAAGAAAAAAGGAAATTCTTTTTCTTACCCCATTGGCAGATATCTGTTCTTGTTAGAGGATAAAATCACTTACTTTTGATAATTTTGTCTGAAAACAAGACTTAATATCTTATGTGATTTTGTATCTGTATACAATGTGTTTTAATTTAAGAATAGATATTTTTAGATATTTTATATTGATATAAGTTTAGATTTTTTACTGGAAAACAGGACAAAAATACTAAGAATATCCATTTTTTCCTTTTCTATTTTTATTTAGTGTACAAATTGATATTTGAAGGTACAGTGCAACCACAACTGACAATTAATGTTTCGCCTGTTTTGTCCATACTAAGTTATTGGTACCTAGAACTTTCTAGCTTCAAAAATGACTTAAAGTAAGCATGAAATTAATCCATACAAAACAATATATTTGACAGTTCACACAAAAATTAAAATCAATGTTCTTCCAAACCTCTATGACTTACGTCCTTATGTAGTATTTATTTATTTACTTAATTATTTATTTGGACCCTAATGACTTTCATGTATGGACAAAAACAGTTTAATTTTTTGTTCCCCAGAAAAACGAAAGCCATATGAATTTGGAACAACATGAGGGTGAGTAAATAATGACAAAATCTCTTTAATGCGTATACAAGCATACAATTGTCTAAAGATCTTGCTATGTGGGCAGCTGTGAAAGAATTGGCTATTTTGTTTTCGCCAATCTGGCCCCTGTCCAAACTTATGTAAATATTTAGTAAAAGGGAAGGAAATCTATTCTGACATGCCGGGAAGAATCAAGCGTGTGAATGCTCAAATTGTATGTGCCCAGAGTAAGTTTTCATAGTTGATAATAAGTAACTCCTTGTATATGTGCCTGTCAGTCTGTGTGTTGGTCTTTAGTTTGGCCTGAGTGTATCTTCGCAAGTAGGCGTGTGTGGGTGTGCAGAGTTTGCCATAAGGAGAAGGTACCTGGGAGAATAGCTTCTCAAACTTCCTTTGTATGAGTGAGCTCCGTGTCTGTGTGAAAAAAAGATATGGAGAAAGAGAGCGTGAAGCTCTGGGATAAGAGTATCTCTCTTGACCTCTGCCTCCTAATTCTGTTTTGGAGGAGTATTTAGACATTCACAAAGAAGACACCAGGGAAACATTCACCAACACGCACATTTTATGGCTGCTTCTCAAACAGATGCCTAAAAACATACTCAGTAGCATTTAAAAACAGAATAAATATGAATTACATAAATCAGACGAAATGGCTTTGTAAAATGTAGCAGTAACTGTGTTGCTCGTGTCTTGAGGAGGATGGTGAGGCAGCGTAACACAACACATAGCTTGATAGAAAGGGTGAAAATATATGAGTTGTGAGACTGTGGATGAGAAGAGATGGAAGAATACTACAGGCAGATGGATTGATTTCTGCCTCCGTCAATTTTACACATCATACTATAACGCATACTATAATAACAGTGAATTCTTGAATATAGTTCTCTTCCAAAACCTAGCGCGCTGTTTCACTATTGAATTTATAACCATCATGGAACCTCATAACTGTACGATTTGGACACTACCATTTACCATCTACAATTTAACACTCCACATTGGTAGCAACTTCAGATTTTGAACAGAAGACTGCTTTCATTGCTTTTGATTTAGTTGCATCAGCATGTTGCTAAGCTAATTGTGTGATACTTTAATACACATAAAATACAGAGCACACAAACATTTACTAAATTACAATGGACATTTACGCTGTAATATTTTTTACTTTCTACTTTTTCTATACTTCAGTATACTTTAGTATTGAATTAAAAACAAACAAACAAACAAACAAAAAACAAAACAAAAAATTTAGATAAATATTCTAAAATATAAATTGGAAATCTGGCAAAATTTGTTTGCTGCGTTTCTCTGATTGGATGGGTATGTCTCTGCAGGATCATGGGTAGTGTAGTTTTTCACAAGGAATTGCACTGATAAAAACAGTTTTCATAAAATTAAGTGGAAATAATAAATACTAATAGCTTGTACATCATCAATTAACAATCTTGGAGCTCAAGGTAGGTCTGCCGTTAAGTTATGATTAAAAATCAATATGCCTATAGAGAAAATGAAAAGGATTTTTACTTCCAAACCAAAAAATGTTGTCCAACATTACAGAAAACAATCTCTTTGAAAAAGGTCTTTATTCATTCTTACTTGATTTTTGAAGTTCTGCTACCATAAATGTGAGAGGTCAACAAACAGAACAACACAGTCAAAAGAACCATTCAAAGATAAACAGTGAATGAAAAATGCTTGGACTTGCTAACCAAAATGACTCACACTGAGAAGGGGGGGAAATGGAGGGTGAATGGACGGGAAATGAGAGATGACATACTCGTCCCTCTTCTCAAGGGCCCCTACAACAGTGAGCCAGTGTATGTGCGTGTGTGTCCAGGCCCTGGGGGGCCCTAGCTACATGCCAGCGGGAGCCTGTTTGCCTCTGAAAGCATGCGCGGCACTCCCTGGAGAGGCCCCGGCAGTTTGTTGTGTGATCTTATCTGGCGCGTGCCTGGGCTGCCCTTTCCCACACTCTGCACGCTGCGTTGTCAAGCATGATGTGGGGGAGGAGGGGGGAAAGAGGTAAAAAGGCTCCGGCCTGTCAACATTACATGGACTTGACAGCCGTGACATAAGCCCCACACCCAAACTTTTCAATCATCAGTACACTTTCTCTATATAACAGCATCTCTGTTGCGGTACTCTTCTCCACAATGTGCCATCCCCTGCTCTCCACAGGAGAAGCACCCCTTCAATCAATCTGTTCATTCCCCCCTTTCCATTCCTTACAGAAAGCAGCTTTTTACCTCCTTGTGCTTTTCAATTTAATTCCATATCTTATAGGATTAAGTCCCCACGGTACCATCACAGGGGAGTATGGAAACATTTCTGACATATTTGAGAGATCAAACGGTCTAACATAGGAGGGTTTATAGTATTGTGGCATACTGATGTGCCACTGCAGAAGAACCAGATTGCTATATTGAATACGATAGAGAACCTAGGGACCTCAAACACCTCCAAAATGATAATTTCATCCATATTTTATAGGTGTATTTATTTTTATATATTAAATAGGGGTACATTTAATTTGATCACACCGTATCCAGCCTTACATGGTAGCATTAAGAATTCAACTACACTGTAATGAGTATAGAGTGAAGGGGGAGGTAGATGAGTGTGGGAATATGACAGGTTGTCTTGTAGAGTGTGCCGAGGGCTGCAGCAGAGTGAAGGTGAATACAGGGAGAGCTGATGAGACTCTGGGTCAAGATCTCTCTGCCCTTCTGTCTTCTCCAGGGGCTATGGTTGCCTCCACAGCTGGGGAGGATCAATACTCTCCATGTTCTCCTTTCACTATTAAACCCAGTTAAAAAACGATAAAGAAATAAGGATAGAAAGAAAGGTGAGAAGAAAGTAAGGATGGAAGATCAGACGAAAGAATGGAAGGAAGGTTGGACGGAAGCAATGGATAAGCAGAAAGAAAAAAAGAAAAAGAAAGAAAGAAAGAATAAGGAAGGATGGAAAATCAGATGAAGGAAGTAAGGAAAGACTGAGGGAAAGAAGGAAGGAAGGAAGGAAGGAAGCAATGGACAGGCAGACAGACGACGAAAGAAAATAAAGAAAATAATTAAAGAAAAAAGAAGGAAAAAACACAAACAGTAATGAATGAACAAATAAACATCAAAAGAAAGAAAGAATAAACCAAGAAGGGCAGGAAAGAAAGAAAGAAAGAAAGAAAGAAAGAAAGAAAGAAAGAAAGAAAGAAAAAGACTGGAAGGACAGACTGAATGTGCAAACAAATTTAGGAATCAACAAACAGGTGAACAAATGAACATATGACCAATGAATGAACGAACAAGCAAACAAACAAAGGAATGAAAGAACAAAGAAAGAAAGAGAAAAAACAGAAGGAACAAATAAATAGACAAAGGAACAAATTAACAAGTGAAAAAAAACATGCCTGTACGCAGATCACAGATGTTACAGGCACTTACACTGGCAACTTGAAGTCAATTTAACCACATCTCTCTCTCACACACACACACACACACACACTCTCTCTCTCTTTAAAGCACACACATGCTTATAGTACTACCCACACACATTGTTGCATGATGCTTGACTGCGCCCCTCATTTCTTCCTTTCTCTCTCCCTCCTTCTCTTACACGCACAGAGCTGAGCTCCTGCTTGTCTGTGTGGGGGGCCCTGCAGGCTGTCTGGAGCCCAACGCAGGACAGGACGCAGAGAGCACGATGGAATGGAGCTTTTGCTCATGGCTGATCTCTGCTCTGATCTGACTTGCTGCAGAAGAACACTCGTTTCCTTCTGTGCACCATTCTCATTCTCTATTCTTACCTTTCATTTCTTTCTAGTTTCCTACTCTGATCCCTTCAGTAACCCTTGAAGGCACTGAACACTCACACACATGCGAACAAACACTGTAAATACATAGACAGCAAACACAGATCGCCAACAACACAGAATTAATTTAATGTTTTGAAAGAGCCGACATGTGATGTCAATAGAAACACTCTGTCAAAGACTTTAAGCAATTCACTTTGCACATGTGATCAGGATCAGTTGCCAAACATGCTTCACCAATTATGTAAAAGCGAATGTCAAGTTAGAGTAGTACAGAGTGGAGTGTTTGAAAGAAGTGAATGTTTATTGAAATAAGTCTCTTCGCTCACTGAGGGCACATTTATTTGATCAAATTAGAGTAAAAACACATATTGTAAAATATTACAATTTAAAATGACTTTTTTCTATTTTAATATATTTGAAAATGTAATTTATTCCTGTAATGGCAAAGGCGAATTTTTGGCAGCCATTATTCTAGTCTTCAGTGTCACATGATCCTTTACTGATTTGGTGCTAAAGAAACATTTGTTATTATTATTCATATCGAAAATAGTTGTGCTGATTAAAATTTTCATGGAAACTGAATTTTTTTCTTTTCCATGATCTCTATGATGAATAGAATTTGAAGAAATCTTTTGTATAACATGTTATAAATGCTTTTACTACAGTTTTGATCAATTTAATGTGCCCTTGCTGAATTAAAAAAAATACATTTAATTAAAAAAGGATCTAATTGATAAAGGAAGGAAGAAGTGAATGAACAAGTTAATGCATGGCCAAATTATTAAATGAATGAACGAATAAAGAAAGGAAATAAAGAAAAAAAATAAAAAGAAGTAATTTAAGGAAGACGAACAAATAAATGAATGAAGAAACAAACAAAGGAAGAAATGAACAAACTAACAAGTGAAGAAAAAGGAAGAACATGCATGCTAGTAATGCCAATGTTGTGGGTTTGATTCCCAGGGAATATAAAAAAGTGATAAAAGCATCAAAATCTTGATGTTTCCATAGTGCTCTCTACCTTTTCACTCACATGAGAAAAGAGGATCATGCCCCTTCTGTCACAACTTCTTACATCACGGGTGCCCATGGCTGCTCATAATCCCCTCACTGGAACATTCATTACAAACCAGAGCTTTGTGCCCTGGGGGCCAACCATGACTTTTCCCAGGACAATTAAAGTTACTTAGGAGGAGAGAGAGGGAAAAAAGAAAAAGAAAATGTGGGGTGGTAGGAGTAAAATGAAGGAATGATAGAATAAGAGAGCGATGGATGCATCTGGCCATAGACAGTCAGACTGGATCGGACCAGGATTACCCCTTTTCCTAAAGGGTATAATTGGCCAATCTGTGGGGGGAAACATAAATAAACAAATAACTTCAGTTGCACATTTACTTCTATCTATAATTTATGCAAAGCTCTTGCACTACCGTTTTTTAATAAGTGACTGAGTAATCATGTGGAGCACAACTTCTTGTTTCCCAAATGTAAATAATTCACCAAGTGTGAGGATGAGGGGAATCTGGCCAATAACGTGTAGGGAAAGGGCGTGTGTTCTATGTATGACTGGAAGGGAGATTTGTGATGGTCTTTGAGATAGGGAACTCCTCCTTATCTACAGAAGAACCCAATTTGACAGATGTTGTTGTCCAGACTGATCTGTCAGAGATGCGCTTTAATCTAGTTATTTCTTGCTTTAGGACGTGGGATGAGAAGGCAGAGGTTACTACTAACAGCATACTGAACCTTTGACCTCCTGCTGACCTTACAAACCTTAGATACATTTTAATACATTTCCTTTT
Source organism: Sinocyclocheilus grahami (assembly GCF_001515645.1). Taxonomy (NCBI): domain Eukaryota; kingdom Metazoa; phylum Chordata; class Actinopteri; order Cypriniformes; family Cyprinidae; genus Sinocyclocheilus; species Sinocyclocheilus grahami. The sequence goes on from NW_015505226.1 coordinate 3,120,335, forward strand.
GCAGTAATGCTAAATGAATGACAGCTGTGAGCTCTGTGCTCTGTATGTGAATGTACTGTATGCGACATATAGTCAGAAATGTACGATAAGTCAGAATAGTGAGATGCATGCAGTTCTACGAAAAACATCAGAATTGTTAGATAAAAATTCACAATTACCTTTTTCATTTTAGTATTGCAGAAAAAGTCTTTCATACATTAGAGCAAACATTTCATACAAGGGGTGCCTGAAGCAAAATCAGTACAACAAACGGTTCTATTTATACAAAGAAGAAAGGAGAGCCAGGGAATGCATGGAACACCGGTAGTGTGCTTGTTTTAACAAAAAGCACAACAAAAAGGTTTAGAGTGACATGTATCTCACCTTAAGGGATGAATTCCATTAGTGACATAGATTATGCAATGTAAACTAAAAAGCAGGCCAATGATGGGAAAAATTCTAACCCTTTGTGTATTAACAAACATGCCTTTTTATTTTATATAAAACTGGTACCAATAATTTGTCTGTGGACCTAAACTGTACATTTCTGGTCAGAATTAATAGAGCATAGTAATTTATGATAATCTGTATGCTTGCAAGTCAAATCGTTTTAGGCTTAAACCCTCTTATGGGTGAAACTACAATTGAAACCAATTATAATCTCCCAGGCATCAGTCTAGTACCAGCAATGGGACTGTAAGTTCTGAGGGTGAAAGTTGATGCTTCAGCGGGGCTAAGCTAGCCACTTTGTCCAGGGGGAGACAATGGACCCTGAATGGGTGGAGTGAGACTAAGAGGCCAGATTCAGTGTTAATATGGCTAGAGGGAAAAGGGAATGTGATTGGGAGGTGCAAGGTGAAACCTGGGGGAGAATGTGCTAGTGATGAGGTCATGTGTGTGTGTGTGAGTGTTTCTGTGTGAGACGCAATGAATAGCCTAGGCTACAATGAGCAACAGGCCAGGAACTCAAAGGCGGCATATGATGTCATGGGAACTTGTGAGTGGCTTCTGGATAGAGAGAGAGCAGTGAGATGTTTTGAAAGACTTCGTGTCCATGCCAGTATATCAACACAAATCAAAGTTGAATCATTTTCAGCACCTGCTTTAAAAAATCATTCAGATGATATCGTGAACAAGTCTGACTGATTCACTGAAAATCTCAATTTATTCACTTTTGTTTATGAATTTAAATATTTAATTTAAAATTATTTATTATTATTATTAAAATCTGATCTGTGGGTGCCTTATTATTATTATTACATTTTTATTACACACAATCCTCTTATATTCTTATTTAAAAAATGTCTCAGTCTTCGACTAACTTTGAAGTATATTTAATAAAAATGCTTTAGAACCTTAAAAAGAAATGGAAAAACTTAAAAGAAATGAAAAATAAACCTACGGTGACAAGAATGGGGCGGAGAAAGAAACGCTGAATCAATTCCAGTTCCTCAGATCTTTCAGACAGTGGCACTTGACCTTCTCCAGTACTAAAGGAATATGACAGCCGTGAAGCTGAGGGAAAAAAGGGGAGAGAGACAAAAGCCGCACAAAGTGGAGCCTGGCACCAAATAGTTAGTTTGCAATCAACGTCAGTCATCCCCCCTGTAGAGACAGTTTGATTTCTACTTTTCAAATGAGGCGTTTATTTCAAGGCCTGATAATAGGGCGACAAAATTGAAATTGGCAGCTCGACAATCTACAGATAATAGTGCACTGCACAGGAGATCATGTGAATGGTGCTTTTTTACCCCCTTTTTTGTCCAAGACTTGATAGAGAGAGAAAGAGAGCAAGAGAGGCAGCATTTTGAGTGAGAGTATGTGTTTATGTGTGAGCGGGAGAAAGAGAGAGACGTTTCACATTCAGGTTACAAAAAGAAAAGTCTAAAAAAAAAAGTCCAAAAAAAGGTAAAACTAGACAAAAAGTGTAGAAATGTTAGAAATGGGGTAGAAGTGCGCTGGGTGGGCATGCTAGGAGGGGGTTAGAGCTCTTTAATGTTCCTGGCAGAGACCCAGCGGAGGTCTCAAGGTTATCCTGGCTTTACAAACTCCCACGGGAAAGGTGGTGGAGTGAGGGGAGGTGGCTGGGCTGGATGGGTGGGTGGGTGGGTGCTGTTGGGGATGGGCAAAACTATAATCTTATGCTGGAGCAAAGCTCATGAACCAGGGGGCTGTTATCTAGGGACCTGGCCTTGCTTGAGGTGGAGGGGCAACCATGACCCTCACACATTTTCAACATCTGCTTCGATACAAGAAGGCTGTGTAGATATCTGATTTGGGAATAACTAATTTATGAAGATTAATTTATGACGTTAACTCAGTGATTAACTCCGATAACTCGGTGCAGGTCACAAAAATTGTATTCATTATTTTCGTTCTGAAAGTAAAAGCCAAATGACACTGGTGCTACACTGAGCAAACAAAGACAAACAATAACATTCATAATCAGATTTTAATTATAAGCAATGTGCATTTTGGGATCTTTAAAGCTTTCTGAAGTCATATTCACATTTAGATTCTTCCTAAAGAGTATAAGCTCTGAAACTGAACTGGAAAATTTCAAAAAGAAAAACAAAACAAAACAACAACATTGACAAATACATTGCAAGCTATGCTGAGGCTTTAATATGTAAATTGAGAGGTGAAGGTAAAGGCAAGTTCAACGATTCCTGCTGTTTATTTACACTCTCCCAGTGCCTGTTAAAGATAATTATGCAAAACAACTAAAGTGGGCCTATGCTTTCATCAGTTTATCTACTGTAAACAATAGGACTCCCTGAAGAGGAAACAGGACAGTTTATTCACCTTTAATTCAAATGCAGCAAGATCAAGATCCTTTTCGTAAACAAAAACCCATTGCTTGTCCATTGTGTGTAGAATATTTCTTTATCTTCAGAGTTCGGTAGATGAGAGAAAGACAGCAATCCATTATCAGCTCTCGGTAATCACTGTGGTTATCTTAAACTTAAAAAGAATGTTTTCCACATTTGTGTTCTGAGAAAGTCTCAATTGAAAGACTACATGAAGTTAAACGACACGCACACCAAATGTTACATGGTGTGTTAATGTACAGTACAATGAAAAGCTTCATGCATTTATTTGAGCTCGGAAGTGTATTGTATCTATTGGAAGGCTTGTCATTAGCAATAGCGCCCCAGGCTTGTTAATTCACTCACCACCCAAACCAGTTGAGCCTGGCAGCCAGATACTCATGCTCACGTAGTGACCCATGACCCAGTCTCTACTGCCTCCTCCACACGAGCACACAGCCCCTGGTACGCCGCTCCATGGGAGAGAGAACTTGGCTAAGCTTTACTAAAGATCCCCCCTAAGGCACACACTTCTCCCCTGCCACAGAAGAAGCAGGAGCAGTAGCAGGAGCCGAAGCGAGCCCGGAAAGGCTTGAATCACCACTGCGCTAGGCATCTGTTTGAAAAGCTCCTCAGCCCCTGCTAAGTACAACAGAGCGCTAATGTCTGCGAGGCTGGTGGTGACCCCGAGTGATCTGTGTGTGTGTGTGTGTGTGTACGTGAAGGTGTGTTTTGGTCTCGGGGAATTTACATGTAGGTGTGCGCATGTGTGTATATGCATGTGCGTGAAGAGTGCTATGAATCAACACTTTATCACGCCCCTGCCTCTGATCCGCTCAGGCACTGGAGGCTATGCTGTTCAGAGCTTTGCTGCTGTGTGTGAGTATGTGGCGCCTATGTTCCAGCACTCGCTCTGGCTGCTGCATCTGCTCCGTGGGAAGACTGCTGGAGGGACTCCAAGGCAACTCTCACTCCCCTCTCTCATCTCTCCCACCTCTTATTTCACTTCCTTTCTCCCTGGTTCTCTGTACTTGAAGGGTCTTGGTGCTAGAAGAAACTTCGGCACCCTCTCACATTTTTTTTTTTTTACTTCAGCAAGTGGTTTGTCTTATATCTTGGTATAAGATATAAACAGATAAACAGAATACACAGAAATACACAAGTGAATATACAAATGCACTGTAAAACAAACTAGAACTTACACAATGGAGGCTGTTCGCATGGCTCTTTTGGTTGAATTAATTTACTTTATAATAATACTGAACTTAAAATGTCACATTGTCATGGCTTTAAATCGGTCATCTCTTTAAGAATGATCAACTTAGAGGAGTAGTACTTATGTCATTATGTCGTTCCAAACCTATATTACTTTATTTCTTCTGTGGAACACAAAAGAAGATATTTTGAAAAATGTTTCAGCATTTTTGTTTGTGCATACAAGGAAAGTCAATGGGGTCCAATGTTGTTTTGGACCCCATTTAACTGGCAAAATCATTCTTCAAAATATCTTCTTTTGTGTTCCGCAGAACAAAGAAAGTGACGTAGACCTTAGCATTGCCATATTTCATTTTTGACATGAATGAAAACAAGGCTGTGAGGGATAGAAGTACAGAGGATTCAATGGAATGTACTGTTGTTTAAAAACATACTGATTGTTCAGCTGATGAAATGTCTTTCCAGAAAAAAAAAACTGTCAGTAGACAAAAACTCCATAAAACAATTTTGAGTTGAGTTGTGAGTAATGAAAATTACATGATGTAGGAACTTTATACAGTGCGTACCATTGTAAAGATTGTACAGTAAGTCTATCTTTGATAGCCTTGTTTTCATCCATGTTAAATTCAATATGACATCTGATTAAAGTCTGTAAGTTTGGAACAATGTTTGAGTGAGTAAATAATGACAGAATTATCACATTTTCAGATTTTTTTCCCCCGGTTGTAAACATCCTAAAAAGAGTTCCCTTCATTTGCGTTTAAATTGTCCAACATTATATCCTTAATTTCATATTTCTATCAGAAATATACATGGAGGCCAAAGTGCTTGCTGGCTTAAACTATTGAAAACATCACACTCATCACAAAATAACAATTTACTTGATTGGACAACAAACAACCAACAACCATGCAAAGAAAACTGGCAAACAGTCAAATGCAACCAAATCATGCTGCAGTGCATGCTGGGAAGAGCATAAATGGGACAGAATATTGTAATTTCTCAGAACTGTAAGTAAACTAAACAATTAAAATAATCAAATTTTTACTATATTTAAGCATTATTTAGCTCAACTAAGAATCGTCTAAGACACTAGCATAAAATTTGGTCTGTTTACACATATGGATATCTGCCAATGTCATATTATGCATTTCAGTAAGCCATCAAAAGTGACTGACAGCTCCTTGAGTGAGGCTGACACCCTACCACCCTCACTGCCAACTGCCCGACCCCTTCAAGAGATCCCTATGAGCCATCAACAGCAACTTTCCTTTGGCAGCTGGCATTCATCAGTGGCTTACACATTAACTTTACACTGGCTCTGTGATTGCAGCTCAGCTTGTTTGGGAGCATGCTATCTCCCACTTTCTCACGTACTTTAGTCCTGATTACATTATTGCTGTGTGTGGACAGCCATGGTTGAGAGACCTTGATAAAGATATGATTCTGACAGAGAGAGAGGAGAGCGGTGGAAAGGGGCTGCAGAGGGAAGTGTGTGAGTATGTGTGCATGTGAGTGAGCGAGTGACATAGAGAGAGAGAAGCGGTGACAAAGACTTTGGTAAGTCATAAAAGTATTGCTTTAACTCTACTTATGTTCAATAACAGTGCCAATAAAACAGAGTGATACAAAATAATATGGACTTTTTACACAGCCATAATTAACTTAATTGCGAAGACGTCTGCTGTTCTTCATTGTTGCAATTCAGTACGTCAGCAATTCATACACACTGTAACAATGAGCCTATTTTTTCATACAGACACAATAACGACATGATCTCACTAAAGGTAACACTACAGAAAAACACACATGGGACTGGCAGCATCCAGGTGCTCGGGGGGGGGGGGGGGGGGGCGTTTGTGTCATAAACTTTGATACAGTATTCCCATATTTATCTGCTTCAAATGTATGTTGTTTAGAAATCAACTACTTAACCCTGAACTGTGTAAATAAGTGTGAGGCACAAAGAGGGCTGTCCACTTTCGGGGTGGGTTGTAACAGTAGGTGGAGTGGGTTGTAACACTAATTTACTTGTTCAATATAATTGTTATGCCACCCCTACCATTTCATCACCTCCCCCATTTCATAAGCATTTTAATTCAAAACCATATGCAAATAGGACACATTCATAACAGCTACTAAAATAGAAGATATGCCTGGTCAGCCACGATATTTCTAGCATTTATTTTAAACATGCAGCTGTAATGCACGTTATTGATAAATATAACATTAAGCAAGATAATATTTTCTTTCAGTTTTCTCATTTAGCAGTCATTAACATTAATGTTTAATTGGTTAAACTGATGGAACTCCAACAGCCAACAAATAAATTAAATGTACAATACAATGTTCATTATTGAAAGCAAAACTGATGACAACAATGAACAAACTGTAATTGTTTTATGGACCTGATTGCAATTATATATGCATTGTTTATTTATTACCATAGCAATTAATTAATATCAACATGTATAAACATTGTGGTGTCCTCAGTGGTAAGAATTTAATAGCAGAAACTGAGGTGATGTGATTAGAAACGCATATAACAATGCAGACTGTTCAGCAGCCTGCCACTATGATATATCACACTCATGAACTGCAGGCGAACCCCCGGCGCTCGTCCCGCAGACGCGTGCAAAGCCGGCAGGAGCAGCGCCTTCCCCCGCCGCTTGCGCGCCACGTGTCGCGGGGTCCGCAGCAGCTGGAGACTCTCATATCAGAGGGCTGCCAACCCACTCCAATCACAGTCTTTACTGTTAATGGATTATTATGACAGACCACTAACTGACAAGTCTGTTAGTTTATGATAGATGGCTACGTATGCGATATGCTAACATCGTGTAGCCTAAACTGAACGTTCGACAATCTATATTTCCGTCTTACGCACGGGGTCCAAAATGCGCTTGGACTTTGTTATTTGCGTTTTCATTGCATACATAAAGACGTGACGAAGTACAGGCAGAAAAGCATGAATGAATTCAGTGTTGAGTGGCGTTTGTTTGCGAACTCATCCGAGGATCATAAAGCCATGACCTAAATTAGAGCCGCTTCTGTCAGAGTCAAGGACGCTATCCGTGCAGTGCGCGCTTTCGGTCTGAAATATCTTCACACTGGCTCGCATTCCGATAAGCCCGATCGAGCTCTCAGTGGGCGTGGTTTTCCCAGGCTTTTAGAACAGCAGCTGCTATTTACCTTCCCTCTAATGTAAACCACCACCGCCACCCCTAGCCCGCCAGCCAAACCTCAACCACCGAGGTAATAAAACATCCTGGCACGTGCTCCACATTCACAATAGCGCTCGTGAGCCGACAGATGTCAGGATGCCAACAGCAGCGACGCGCTTAAAGAAATACAGCGCTGTCTTGTCAAATGAACTTCTACAAAGTAAAATGTTAAACACATACTAAAACTGAAAGCCTAAATGTATTTTTTTTAAGTAGTGCGAAATGTAGACTGCAGTGATTATGCAAAAGTTTAACCACTTTAAATCGAATGGCAGAAATCATTATGAGAAGAATTGATTTCCTACAGTGCAACTTGTAAAAAATGTTGAAAGTAAAACAGATGAAGTAAAACGTTCCTTCTGACCCCCCCCCAACCAGACAGATTTATAAAACTTGGACCACTTAAAATGTGCCGTTTTTATTTTTAATGACTTTTATTATGTGGCATAACGTACACATCCCGGTCTTCACAACAGGCATAATATTTCGGTTGTAGTAAAAGGCAAACTCACATGCATTTTGTTTTACCCTTTTAACATGAATATTGCAATAGTAAACTTTTTCCACGTCTCACAATTTCTATATTGTGCAGGAAGTATGTCTTTTTTTAGTTTCCTTAATTCATTTCAATAGATCTATATGTGTATTGAACTGTAATTGCAAAGTTTGCTGTTTCTTTGCGGAGACTGGCTCTTAAGTGTTAATATGTTAACGGAATGATTGAAGGCAGTCCCGGTTGTGCCCTAAACCCGGCCGCGCACCATTGGCCACCCGCTCAAACGCTAAACAACCAATGGAGGGGCGCCGACCACGAGCCATCCTCCCCTCGGGCCGCGTGTCCCTCACGCTGATTGGTAGAAAGTTACTGTGGGAAAGAAAGTTTGGGAAGTTTCACACGAGCCGTTCGCGTGCAGTCGGAGATATAAATAAGACCAGCACGGCGCTGAGGCAGGCAGTTGCTGCGACCGCTGGCAAACGGTGAAATCATTGCCGCACCAGTTGAACTCGGGACACTTCGTGCGGATATCCATTCATATCTGGAACTGTATCTGCGTACAGCGTGCACTCTAGTAGAAGATACAAGAGGATTTCTTTTTAAAAAAAAATCTCAAAGGATACTTCCCAGTGAAGATGCCTGCCGATATCATGGAAAAGAACTCCTCGTCTCCGGTTGCGGCGACTCCGGCGAGCATGAACACTACACCTGATAAACCCAAAACGGCTTCGGAGCACAGAAAGGTTTGTATTGAGTCTGAACTGTACTGCATTTATTTTCAAACAGCGCGCATATGCGCAATACGATGCACTGAGAAATAGTTCCCGAAGTAGACTAGTTAGACAATTTCACTTTTTTTTTTCTTTTGCATTTTAGTCTTCTAAACCCATTATGGAGAAAAGAAGAAGAGCGAGAATCAACGAAAGCTTGGGCCAGCTGAAAACGTTAATCTTGGATGCTCTGAAAAAAGATGTAAGTACTGAAAGTCCTATTGATTCTTACATTTACATCTGGATCGAATATCGATCTGTCTCCTCGCATAGCCGACTATATCTAAATCAATCCCCATTTTCACACAGAGCTCCAGACACTCTAAACTCGAGAAAGCGGACATCCTGGAGATGACAGTGAAACATCTCAGAAACATGCAGCGGGCACAAATGACCGGTAAGTCGCCAGTCTCATGAACAATTATAAAATAAGTAGGCTTAGTTTTATGAGAACTTCCAGGAACTCGGCTGCTGTGTTTCTTTCTGCACTTGTTTTAAATGTTGCGAGATACTTTTTTTCCTCTACTGAATTCGACTAGATTGAAAGCGGTTTTAGAAATGACTCGAAACAGTTTTATGTTCATCTACTCTGAAACGTTTGACCGAATGTCTTACCTCATTTTCCCAACAGCTGCCCTGAACACGGACCCCACCGTTCTTGGGAAATACAGAGCTGGCTTCAGTGAATGCATGAACGAGGTGACCCGGTTCCTGTCCACCTGTGAAGGGGTTAACACCGAGGTCAGGACCCGGCTGCTGGGTCACTTAGCCAGCTGCATGACACAAATCAACGCCATGAATTATCCAACACAGCACCAGATACCTGCCGGGCCTCCTCATCCATCCTTCAGTCAACCAATGGTTCAAATCCCCAGCGCGACTCAGCAAACCAACGCTGTGCCTCTTAGCGGAGTCCCTTGCAAAAGCGGGATTTCCTCTAACTTGACTTCTGACGCAACAAAAGTATACGGCGGTTTCCAGCTTGTGCCGGCAACGGACGGACAGTTCGCCTTTTTAATTCCCAACGCTGCCTTTGCTCCAAACGGCCCCGTTATTCCAGTGTATGCCAACAATTCCAGCACACCGGTTCCGGTGGCCGTGTCTCCGGGAGCACCGTCCGTCACGTCAGATTCCGTTTGGCGGCCTTGGTAACGTTAGACTATCAACAACGACAACAACAAAAAAACTTTTAAAAGGCAAATGACACTTGTTTTCATTGTTAAGCGTTACTTTTTGTTCTTTTTGTATAAAAATGTGTTTTAAAGAGATGATGCACTATATTTGTATAGATCAAAAGGGAGAGAAGTTCATATTGAAATAAGTTTTGTATTGTTGAATTCCGTTCAATGCATTTTTTTATATTTGCGGTATCTTTTCCACGTTGTGATGCCAAAGATATGTTGAATGCGCTTTCAAGTTTCTTCTTTTTGGAAGATAAATAAATGACACATTAAAAACTAAACGTTTTGCCTCCGTGTTTAGTTTTATCACAGTTTGTGAACTTTTGCTTATTCTTACCTTAAATTAAGCCATCACTCGGGCCATAGGCCTATCGATGTCACATGCAATAAATCGTTTTAAGTATTTTTCTGTGACTAGGTTTTTGTTGGAAAGACGCAAAGTTAAAAATCATTCAAATCCACTTACCTAACTGTAGCAACATCTGTCACGTACTTGTAGCCTCGTTTGCACGAAAAAATAAATATGGCGTCTACGCTTGTCATGGGGCCATCGACTTCTAAACTGATTCTAGTGAAACTAGAAACTTATTTTTATTTTTTACAAAGTTGTACTTTGTTAGGACGTAAACGGTGTCAAATTATAGTTCGGAATTTCTATCGTTAATAAGTTTTTTTCTCTCTCTCTTATCGCTTAGCAATTTCATAAACTAGAAGCTAGCACTAATTCAATTAATATTCTCATAAAAAGCGATTGATTTACAGATTAAAAAATAAAAATGACTATTCTGTCGTAATTTACCGATTACAGGACGAACAGTAGCCTGTTGGAAGAAGGTTTAATTTGCAGACATTTAAGGATTTTATCACAATTCATAAACATTACAATGCCTGTATATAAATTGTGTGTGACAGCCTGCAGGATTGCAAGAGGATGAAGCTAAATGCAAAGTTCAGCAGCAGAGAGAATGACTGCAAACGATTTGAGAATGACTGCAAACGATTTTTATTACACGACAATTTAGCGCCATCTAGTAATTCAAATGTGAATTGCAACTGCAGAGCCACCGAGTGGACTGCTCAACACTTTCAGCTACTTGTTTGGTAATACCTAGTCATATTATAACATGCATAATGCCATGTTGACATAAACGTGTGTATATATATATATATATATATATATATATATAAGAAAGGGGCTACTAAATATGCTTAGGTGTTTTTATTTGTGTAAGCAAAAATGATGCAGAAATTGCACATGACATGATGAAACGTTTCCTCCTTCATGCATCCTTGTGTTTTCCCAGGTGTGGCCATTCTTTGAAGGGGGCATTGCAGGTGTTTGCAATTACCCGCTATGAGGCACAAAGTGTGGATAAGTACGATCATTTTGAATTTCCATCACACCTTTTGTGGTGCAGAGAGTATAGAGATTGAAACCAAATGTTAGAGGAAAGCCTGTGGCACGCTCATTTCGAAACGGTCAGCCTGCTTTTGCCAACCTTAACTTCGAGCGTGCCACCATCTCAACAGATTTACAATGTTGTGGCGGGCCATGCATTCATTTCCTGCTTATACCAAGGTTACAGCTGGATCCAGAGACGAGCGGCGCAACCCAAGAAAACCCGCCGATCCCCATCAGACGTGCTTCCTCCTTCCCGCCTCGCTACAACCCGCCCCTGGAGGACAGCTGTACAAGGGTCTCAGGTTACCTGCGCACTGACCACTGTGCCGGGGCGCCCGTGCACATGTCACAACATGACCGGAGGGTTAGCCAGCATGCATGTCAATTAACTTTTCCCACACTCTGTGCAAATGCAAGAGGCTTGAGAAGAGAAAGAAGGGGGGAAAAGGGAGAAACATAAAAAGGTCTAAACGAAAGCCCCCTCTCTGCTTCCTCCTTGGTTCTTAAGCGTTACCATATGGCACGATCTCTCCCTTTCTCTCCTTTTTCTTATTCTATCTCTCTCTCTCCTTCTCTCTCTCTTAACTCGTCATCATTACTGCCTTGTCTTTGATTGTAGCCCTGACAAGCCTGGGATTTATGATTTAAGCACAGGGATTGCTGTACCAAGCTCTGGACTCACTATGCAGCCCTCTATCTCCCATTCGCACTCCTTTTCCCTCTCTCGCCCTCTCCTGCAGTTGCAAGGGAAAGGCTGTTTTCTGGCAGGAAATGAATAGCTCCCAGATGAGCTGAGGAACCTGAGAGGTCGTGAGAAAGAGGCGAACCCCCTTCCCACAGCCGGCGCACTGCCAGCCGCCGGGGGAATGTGGGAGAGCGTCTCTCTGACACACGCATCAACTCTCCCGCTGCTTGCCCAAACACCCCTCTGCCTGCCTGCCAGCAAGCGCTGACGCACAGGGCCCATCTGAGGGGGGGCAGAGCAGAGATGATTGGGGCAGTATGTGGGTAGTTAGACAGCAGAGGCGTACGTGAGGACGAGGGCAGGGGACGGGAAGGAGGATGGAATGATGGAAGCCACGACAAGAAGAACACGTTCCCTAAATATAGAGTTAAAGAGGTTATACACGCACTAAGTGTTTTGATCTGTACTGGGGATATCATTCAGAGTGAAGCAGAAGCTGGATATTCGATAACAGCTGCAAATGCAGATCAACAAATGCCTTATTTATTATAATATTCACTTCGATTTACTCTTGAATATATTACCTTGCTAACAAAAATGTGATGATCACTGTGCCACAAAAGTGTCTTTTTAATTACTATGGGTTGTTTCACTTTTATATAAACATAAAACTTAACTTGATTGGAGACCGAGAGCCTCTAAACAACTTTTTCAAGTTCTCAGACAGGAGCAGCAATGGTCAAGGGCTTTTACTCTGACAGCAGCAAATAAGGATTCATGGGAATGACCAACGAGTAATCAAAGTGACACTTTTGGCACAGGAGATGAAGGAGATAGCTCTGCAGCATTTAAAATGAAAGGAAAACAAATATATATAAAAAACTATATAGATGGAAATTCTTACAGAAGAATTAAGGAATTTATTTTGTCTATGGCAAGAAAAGGGGATCATTTAGAAATGTACAGCTTAAGACAATCCACTTAGTATTGAGATGTTTTTACTTAATGTGATTCGTTAATATGTGAAACCAGCCAAAAATAATGTATTTAATATCTAATATTCATTACTGTTCAAAAGTTTTGGGTTGGTATGATTTTTTTTTTAATGTTTTTGAAAGAAGTCTCAACAGTACTGCAGTAACAGTAAAAACAGTAATATTGTGAAATACTATTGTAATTTTTCAATGTAGTACTTTGAAATTGTTGTACAATGTAATTTATTCCTGTGATGGCAAAGCTGAATTTTCGTTTTCAGTGTCAGGTTCAGTGATCCTTCATAAATCATTCTAATATTCTGATTTGGTGGGAAAAAAAATCTTATTATAAATTTTGCTGCTTAATATTTTTGTGGAAACCTTGATACGCTTCTGATCAATGTCATGTGTCCTTGGTAAATAAAAGTATATACAGTATATATATATATATATATATATATATATATATATATATATATATATATATATATATATAA
>NW_015505226.1:3133860-3149917 GCF_001515645.1 Sinocyclocheilus grahami
ATATAAAAATAACATGAAATTTTCATGAAAATTGCATGTTATTTTTTTACCATCTTGAATAAGCTATTTCACATAGCGGATGTTTATACTCCACAAGACATACATATATATATATATACAGTATATGACCCTTGAATATATGAAACTTTTAAATGGCAGTGTGTATTTATATAGCTATATTTTAGTTGATTTTGTAGTTATCTTCCTGTAAATCAACTACAATAAAATCAATACATTTCCTTTCTGGATGTCTAATGTCTCTGGTGGTTTGTGGTCTGTGTTTGTGTGAATATTGACACTTTACCGGCACCTTACTTTTTAATCTAAAGCTGTAATAAATGCAAGGTTTTAGGTCAAGGAGAGATGGATATGAACTGCAAGAGATAAAAAGCATTCAAGCAGGTGTGAGAACACATGTTTCCTGTGATAGGCCCGAGTGATGTCCATCACAGGACCCTTGGGAAGCTCCTAGGATGTATATTTACGCACACAGACACGCATAGACATACACATGAGACAGACTCATACAAGCAAAAAGACAATGGGCCTCATTCATGAAACATTCCTAAATATAGGAGTAAATTCTGAGTAATTCTCGTGTAAAACGGACCTTGGTTTCCGTGATTTTGGTCTATATAGCTAATTTTGCCCTTCATGACAACTGTGAGGGGGGTGAATTTTTTTATAACTCATCCGTTTAAATTATATTAAGCCTTAAAGTTCTGCATAATTAAGGGCGTGGCCACTTGAGTGACAGGTGGATTGCCGCTGCTGTCATCACCGTCGAGCTAGGTGGGCGTGGCTTCAGCAACCTGCTCCCGCGTCTTTGCCCGTGCTGCCAAGATGGCGACGGCCGCCTCCGCCCACTTTTAAGCTTCAAAAACGCTCTTCGGAAATCTACGGATGACGTCACGGACACTACGTCCATGTTTTTATACAGTCTATGGTTTTACCCAAAGCTAAACAGTTTAGCAACTCTCAGCTACCAAAAAAATAAAAAATAAAATTCCGGCCCAACGTCCTTGTAAAATATAATGGCAGTGCATCAAATTCAGTGTCATCAGTTTGCCTAAATGAACACAGAACGTTTTACGCACCATTTACACGTGGTAGGGAGCAGGTGTAAATTTCTTTCCTACCAACTAACATTTTGAAAATATGAACATTTTCATGAATTCGAATGTTTACGTCAGAATGGCTTTACGAACGATTTACACAAAAATTCGTTCCGCTCGTGTTTCATGAATGAGGCCCATTGACTTTTGTGGCTGTTGTTGTATTCCAAGTTCAGATAACTTGTACAATACCAGCTCTAGGAAATGTTTTAAAGTTTAGTTCATTTATCACTACAATCTTACAGAACACACACCGTTTTAATCCCAAAGTCAAATTATTGTATGCTTCTGTCTATATTGTTCCCTTTAGATCAGTTGGTGCTTGTATTCTGAAATCTCGTCCATAGATGACGTTTTGTTCTCACACTGTCATTCTTCTGGACTTTGCAGTACCAGATAGAGAGGCTCAAATCATGCTGAAGGTTCCATGAGCTTCTGAAACACAGGGATGTAAAATGGCATTATCCCACCGCCTCTCACCCCGTCCACGCAAAATGGTTTAAGCCGAAGCGATGCTTCTGTGGGCCACTGGCTAATCCTCTTTCTTGAATAAAACCAGTGGCGGGAGCGCTACATTGCTGGGCAGTGCGATAGTGCACTAGTGTGACAAGCCATTAAAGTGCCGTGCTGTCTGTGTGTTTATTTACATTCTTGTCTTTCAGATCCACCACAGAGCTTTTATTGCTATTGCCAGCGATCACTCTAAGGTACTCTGATCTGACACCCACAGGCTGCTGTTCTGCCGAAGCTCTTTTGCATCAGACATAATGAGACGGGTAGGGCGTCATGTTTTGATGGGGGTGGGCATGCTGGTTGCGTCACGTGCGCCATATCTTTTAAGAGGGTTACTTATGTTTGTATTCTTTCTTTCTTACAAAAGTTAGTTGCAGGGCAGTGGAGTATGTTCAAAAGGTACTTGAGTCCTGAATCAGAATCTACCAATGCCCCCTGGTGGCTTCAAAGACATGCTGCAATATCTAAAACTGTACATGGTTCTTTTCTAAAGTGGGAAAACTTGAAGCAAACCTGTTCAAACATATGAGATTTTTTTCACACTTCTGGTTCAGCAATTTTACAGTATATTATTTGTGCAAAATGTTAATTCTCAGTTGAATCTGACCCACCTGTCTTTCATTGAAATGTGGTCTTGTTTCAGTGCCGCACAAGTAACGGGAGAAGCTCCAGATGTTTGACGGCCTCCAGATCACCTTCATCGCCTGCAGTGGGACTGAATTTCATCTCGGTCAAGGCGAAGAAAAGTGGGATTGCTGTCATACGGATCAGAAAAAAAACGTTTGGTGATGTATCTCAAACTGTATTTTTTGAAAATTACTACAGAGAACATTCAATTATTTTATTAATAACTTTTTATACATTTTATTAATATTGAACAATTTTTTAACTTTAACTTTTAGCAACCTGATGCAACACACTAGACTGATAAAAATGCTTATATTCATATTACTTAACATTAATTACTTTTTAATTATTTTAATCAATTTTTTATACTTCAGTAAAAAAGAATCCTCAAAATAATAAAAATTTACTTTAGAAGCAAAAATGCTAAATATATTAAGACTTTTATTGTATTGTATTTTATTTTATTTTTTATAGAGTGTTTCTAGAATATAAATATACTGAAAAATCTTACTGCACTCATTAAGAGTAGGGTTTTTGCAGTGTATCCCTTAAAGGGATAGTTCACCCCAAAATGAAAATGTTGTCATCATTTACTCTCCCCCACGTGTTGTTCCAAACATTTCTTTCTTCTGTGGAGCATAAATTATATTCTGATAAATGTTTTTTTGTTTTGTTTTGTTTTTTTGCACATAAAGTGGAAGTCAAATATCATATTTTGTGTTCAGCAGAAGAAATAAAGTCATACAGGTTTGGAATGATGTGAAGGTGAGTAAATTATGACATAATTTTCATTTTGGGGTACACTATCTCTTTAACCAGTGGAAATGAAACTTGTTATGGGTCATCCATAAATCAAAACACATTAAACAGTCTAAAAATTATCCATTCTTGAAACAGATACAATATTTTCAGTTCACTAAAGTGCAGGAGGAGGCAGACCGAGTATCCTGTTCCCATGTGCCTCAGTGCAATGTGGCTTCCTTTTACCCCTGAAAGCCAGAACCCTCTACAAACGGTGTCAGAGTAATCAGCAGTGACTTGAAATATGTGGCGTCATTGAAATCTGGATTCTGTGACTAATGTTTTTATAATCCTCCTTTGAGCAGTGGCCTGTTTCAAGAAGGCATTGGAGGTATTCAGTTTTGCATTCCCTTTTAGGTCAAAATCTGCCTTTATTAGCATAATTTAGGTGAGTTGTCTATGTATGAGGCCTAGGATATATTAATAATAGTCAAGTTGTATTACCATCCCTGTGTAACTCTAAAGACTGCATGATGCCCACTGAAAGCAGGGCCAATTTGATTCAGATGGCAGGAGATACAATTGTTTCTACATGACTGGCCCACAGATGCCTGTATTTCACCACTTAGACATTGTGGCCATATCCATTCAGTGTCTACACATTCATTTAGTACTAAAAGAAGTGATGCTGCACATAGAACATCTGTATCACTTTAGAGGTCTTCTGCATCCTATTAGAAGTGTAGACTTTATTTTACAGCCTATTGGGGTTTCGAATGCATATATAAACCCAACACATTCACTATATGGACATTCCTTTTGGCTCTACACTGTACGTCTTGCATGTGTCTTGCATATCAATATGCAGTCTGCAGTAAAAATGTAGATGTGCTGTACAATAAAGAGCCTTGCTTTCATTTATAGACATTCGGAGGAATCTACAAGCTGTAAGAAACCTTCTTTCAAACCAAACTTTTAAAACTGAAGCCTCCTTCTATAAACATTTCAGTGTTACAGAAATCCCTGTAAATCTAAACCTTTTGTAGTAGGAGCAGCACACTCCTGGAGTTCCCAGAATTCTCTTTGACAGCATGTTGTGCTATACGAGACAGCCGGGCAGACATATAGAAATCTAACAAGACTTTTTCCTCTGCTCAGCTTGTCTGGTTAAATGGCGAAGAAAGACATGTAACCATGGTGAGATGATAGTAAAGCTCCAGAAAATGATGGGGGGACACTGGAAAAGGTTTTAGTTTCTTGGCCAGTAATAAATGTAAAGAATATTTGAGTACTACAATAGAGTCGGACACAGATCAGTCCTCAGCAGAAAGCTGAACAGGTGGTCACTGAAAACATAGACAGAGAATGTGAAATAATTCTGTGGTGTAGATTTCACTGATAGGGCCCAAGGGGTTATTTGCTGCCTTGTTCCTTAGGAAGCCCAAAATATTTCAAGACCTTATATCCTGGGAAATACGGACAGAAATTTACTTCAACAACTGCAAGCCTCCATTGAAATGAATAGTTCACACAATTCAAATTGCCATAATTTACTCTCCCTCATGTTGTTTCTTTCTTTCTTAGAGCACAAAAGGTGAAGATTTGCAGAATATCTGGTCACACTTTTCAACTCAACTGAAAGAGAGAGAGAAAAAAAACTTAAAAAGCATCATAAAAAAGGTCCACACAATTATTTATTTATTTATTTATTTTTCTCACTGAAAATCTTTGATTCATTCGAATCATTCTCAGTTCACTGAATCATCGTTCTGGTCGCAATAGCTATCAGCTTACTGGAGGGGAAGATTATCGTTGAATAATAAATTAAATTTTGGCCTATTTGCAACACAAAGTTATCATGTGCTTTGTCATGTGTCTTTCACAAGACTTGAAATAATGCATACAAACTGCACAAACCACTTCTGCATCCCTTTTGAAGCCTGAAAGGGACCAATAAAAAGCCCAGATTACCAAATTAAATATACTATAATGTTTATGAAGGATGGATGGATGTAAAGAGCCAAAAAAAAAAAGTTCAGTCATCGAGGCCTCTGTTTGCACACAGTTGTCCAGTAAATGCATGATTCTAATGCAGTAATACTTACTTTACTTTTACTTTTAGTCATTTAGCAGACGCTTTTATCCAAAGCGACTTACAAATAAAAAAAGTAATTAAAACTAAAAGCTAAAACTCTATAAATACTATATATGTATATATATAAATATATACACATTTAAGAAAATAAAAGAAATTAAATAAAAATGACAAATGCATACAACAACATTTCAAATCTAAACATTTAAATGAAAACAAAAACATAAAGCTAAAAACAATTCAAAATATTAAAAGCCAAACACCAAAAAACAACTACATATGTGTATGTACAGCCACACACATATACATGTACATATATATAAATGCATTCAATATATATATATATATATTATTTCATTTCCATTTTGTATGTTGAAGTACTGAAATAACTCAAATTATATAAAACTAAAACTTAATAAAAAACCTATATAGACATAATAAAAAACTAATAAAATGACAACATTACTACAACTGTAACTAAAACTAAAATAGATAACTAATACAAATCAAACTACATTAGTTTATCAGTAATCCTAAAAAAATAACACTGAGCCAAACACACATGCTAAAATAACAACTTACTGACACATAGTAAGAAATGGTTATAAAAAACTGAAAAATACTATTAAGACAATAGACTGGATGACACTAAAAGATGTCTTTTGTATCTTTGTTTCAGCTCTGAATGAGAGAAAAAAAACCCTCTATAATATGTACATAACTGTACATATACCATCAGGGCTTTTTTAAGCAAAGTGTGGGCCGTCTGTGGGTTTTGGTGTGTGAATGAATGTGTGTTCACCCACAGATCGCATTTGTGTGTAATCATAGATTCATAATGACAGACTACCTTAAGATAAGATGGGAGGTGTCCAGAGCAGATGCTTCAGGTGCGAGATAAACTGGAAGCTTTGTGAATTTGATCATGTCGGATGGACAGCGTGTGTGTGGTTCTGCTTAAGTGAGCCTGAAGAATTCCTATGGATCTCTCACTGGGAGAATGAGCTCCTTTCATCACTTGTTTGCCATTTCTCTCTTACACAGGAAGTTTTAAAAAAGATTGGATGCAGGCTTACTGTCTCTTCTCTCTCCCCCACAAACCTCTCCTTTCTATACAATAAAGGTATACAGGCACACACACACACACACACACACACACACACACACACACACACACACACACACACACACACACACAAACAAAAAACAACTTGGACAAAATAGTATCGTTGTTGCTTAGCAAGTTTTTTGGCCCAACTCCAGAGCTCATTACAAAACTTCCTGTGTGTCTTCAGCTAGATGGATGTTTTTCCAGAGTGCATATGGCCTGTCTTCAGCTTGTCTACTTTGTGCCAGGTGCACAGAGTGGTTAGATATTTCATTGTGAAATAGCATTTCAACAACCCATGTAACATGACATTAAGTTCTTTATTTTCATTATTTTAGAATTTTTTAATTTACATTTAAAATTTGTTGGTAAATTTTTGCATATCTATCTATCTATCTATCTATCTATCTATCTATCTATCTATCTATCTATCTATCTATCTATCTATCTATCTATCTATCTATCTATCTATCTAATTTGATTAAAGAAAGAAATAAAGAAAGAAGGTTTGTTTATGACAGAGAGAATAATGCCTATTTAACCTCAACATCTAAACCTTTCACCCGCTCAGACATGATCTGGGAGAGGCAAAAATGAGAAAAGGCTCTGCATCAGGTACTAATGGAGCTTGACGAGCAGAAGAAATCCCTGTGGTGTAGAGCATCATGTTTCCCCCAGCCGCTTTTCTGAAAAACTGTTTTATCTGTCATCTACCCATCCCATTGCTTCCTTCAGCTGTACACGTATAGAGTGACGACAGGCAAGGACACGTAGCACCGTTAGAGTCAGGGCTGTCAGAGGGGACCTCCTGCATAGCCCTCTTTTTCCTGAGGGATTACTGAGGGTGTGGGCCAGGGTCTGGAGGGGTTGTTGGTGGAGGTCCCAGGGTGGAGAGTGAGTGGCGTGGAAAGTAGAGCTGGCGTGAGGTGCCAGGAGGGTTCTACCACATACTGCATGCTCCCCGTGCTGCCCCTTCACAGTCACATTGGTTTCGTGCCGTGCAGCTGCCAACCCATCTTTTCGGGCCGGCCGCCTGGGCTGTCTCTCTGTGGTGGGTGCTCTTTCACATTCAAAGCAGTCTCACTGAGTAACCACACATTCCCATACAAAAACTCAAAGAGAACCCCATGCACCCCCTCCTGCCCCACGCCAAGCTAAGCATAGCTTTCCCACCAGCGGCAGACAAGTGTGTTTACCCCATACCATAATGCGACAGAGATGGGCGAATTCCTTCCACGTACTCTCCTTCGGCGAGGGCACATTCCAAGCTTTGTGTTCCAAACCATAAGAACTGCCCTCATATTTTTAAACACTAGGCACGGAAGTGACAAGTGGTCTGATAACTGCTTTTGACAGGATTTCAACACATCTTTGAAACAAAATAATTATACTGTGTATAAATGTAAATATTATTAAATAAAAAAATATTGAACTTTATATTACTATAATGTAATAAAATATATTTATAAAATATTTCATTATATATAAAACTTACTATATAGCAAAAATTTGGATTCGCCTAATTTTTGAAGTTTGCATCATTGATTCTGCTACTTTCCTGTTTAACACTGTGAAGCTGATTTGAAACAATCTGTGCTATAAGGTATAAAGGTGACTTGGCTATAGTGTTTGGTTTCGGATAAGTTCCTTGTAATATATGCTTTTATTTTTTGCAGACCATATTCATGTAATGAAAGCTGAGCAAATCAGTCATTCTGTGTTGACATTGTTCTATTTAATGTCTAAAAGATTTAATTGAACATTTTATTTATTTAATTTTATTTCATTTAATTTCTATATGACATATATCAATATATGAAATATATTTCACATATATTTATTCTTACCATAAACACAGCCAGCTAGAAGAATTTGAGCACATGGTTCTTTAACACAAAAGCTAAAACAAATGTGGGGTTAAATGTCTTGCTCAAGTATATAAGCTAATGTCAGGGACTGATCCTACATCTCTTTTATGACACAAAAGTCTGACTCGCTTTACACAGATCTCTGACCTCAAAAACTGCGTAAAAGCATCTTCCAGATCTTTAAAACACAGCTAGCAGTGCTATAAATGACACCCTGAACAATACATATATTCTAGATTGAATGTTTGTTAGCAAGCAACTGGTTATAAAGCAACCAAAAAAGGAAACTCACTTTTTAAGCCAGACAGCTGCAAGACTCTCGATGCTCATTCATTCATCATTCCTGTGCTTGCTCCCTTGTCTCATTCTAAAATTCATAGTTTGTTTGGGTTAATTATCTTTGGTCTTGCCATTTCTGAACTGTTGAACTATGTGTGATTCATTGGGTCCGAAGTCAATGTATAATCATTCCCTCTGGACTTTGCTTTTCATTCCCACAAACTCTCTAAACTAATAATTGTTGGTTCGCTTTTGTTTCATTGCTGATTCAGCTAATTAGAGATTAACTTCAAGAGGCTTGTCCTGGGTCTTGGCAGTGCCACCTTTTGATGGAGCAGTTCTCCATGTGCTTTGTGAACAGCCCTTTCAAACAGATCTCCATCCATTTCCCTCTGCCTTTTCAAGGTGGCAGATTTGCAGACCTCGGCATCCCTGGACTGTGATTGAAAATCACATTTGAAAAGAAGAGCACATCTGAACACCCCCATTTTCTTAGGATCTAGCTAAATGTGTGAGGTGGGGCTGCTCTTAGGTTTTTTTGTGGTTGCCTTTTTTTGGGGACTCGCCTTATGACAGGTTGGCGATAATTCAGGCTTTAGATCCAGTGTGTGCTAGTCCACTACTGAACAGCAGGTCGGCTCGCAGCCGCTCTGACATTCTAATCATAACCCTGATTGCATGCCTGCTCAGAGAACTCCATGAGCTCCTGCTATCCCAGCTCTCTTTGTGTGACTGGAGAGAGATGAAAATGGGATTAAAATGGTGGATAATGGAGGGAGAAAAATCTATTTCACTCTGAAAACCACTGAGAGCTAAGGCTGCACTGGCGTGTCACAGAAAGTGTGTGAGGGTATGAGAGGAAAAAACAACAAAATAAAACAATTGTGCATGTGAAACATTTTTTTCATTTGTATCTTGCAACAGTTATTGTGGTGTAGTGGAAACACCCTAGGCATAATGGGATTTTGGACAATAAATGGTTTAATTTAATTACATAAAAACTATGAAAACATTTATTAAATAAAAATGAACATTAAAATATTAAAATATATTAAATATTATATATACATGTTAACTATTAAGTTTAAAAAAAATAAATTGATACTTTTCAGAAAGGATGCAATCAATTGAGGAAAAGTGACAGTAAAAATAATTTCTATTGTTAAAAAAAGATTTCTATTTTAGTCTTCTTTAGTCTTTCCATTCATCAAATAATCTTGAATATGTATATATATATATATATATATATATATATATATATATATATATATATATATATATGGATCATCAAAGTGTGCATACCACCATCCTTTCTTGTTCTGAGGGTCTTTGTATTGGTCTCCTGGTCGGATGAAGGGAATGCGAAAGAAGCGCTGCTGTCTGTTCATGACGATCTCTTGCTGCCGGGGCACCACAGGCACAACCGGGTTCTGCTGGGCTGGAGGAGGACAATGGGATGACAACAATAGCATTAATAGTGTTACAAAAAACATCTAAAGTTTGAAACAGAGTCTAAAGTTTGGCGCCAACCAGCCATAGCAAAACTTGTATTATTCAACTATTAAAGAAACCAAAAAAAAAGTATCACAATTTCCACAAAAATTAAGCAGCACAACTGTTTTCAACATTGATGAAAATAATAAATGTTTTTTTTTTTTTATCAAATCAGCATATATATATATATATATAAGGATCATGTGACACTAAAGACGGGAGAAATGGCTTCTGAAAATTCAACTTTTTTTTCAAAGCAATAAATTACAACTTAAAATATATTGAAATTGAAAAGAGTTCATTTAAATGGCAAAAGTATTTCATAATATTAATGTTTTTACTGCATTTTTTATCAAATATATCCGGCCTTGGTGAGGATAAAAAAAAAAAATTGAGTATGATAAAGATTTATGCTGATATTGCAGAACCTTACAATTCTATAGCCAGGAAGGAGAGCTGAAACATGCGAGCATTCCCATGAAAAGAGTGTAGTGGAATTCCAGACCACTTGACAGCTCTCACCCTTTTGATTGTTTGCTCCGGCCGTGGTAATCTAATAAATGTTTAAGACTAAAATCAATTTGCAATGCTTGATGGGCATCTCTGTGATTCAACTTGTTAAAAGAGAGAGAGAGAGAGAGAGAGAGAGAGAGAGAGAGAGAGAGAGAGAGAGAGGGAATATATCAAATATATCCGGCCTTGGTGAGGATAAAAAAAAAAAATTGAGTATGATAAAGATTTATGCTGATATTGCAGAACCTTACAATTCTATAGCCAGGAAGGAGAGCTGAAACATGCGAGCATTCCCATGAAAAGAGTGTAGTGGAATTCCAGACCACTTGACAGCTCTCACCCTTTTGATTGTTTGCTCCGGCCGTGGTAATCTAATAAATGTTTAAGACTAAAATCAATTTGCAATGCTTGATGGGCATCTCTGTGATTCAACTTGTTAAAAGAGAGAGAGAGAGAGAGAGAGAGAGAGAGAGAGAGAGAGAGAGAGAGAAAGGGAATACTCTTACAAAAAGAGTGAGCCCAAGAAAAATAGTCTGGCGAATAATGACTCCTGGAGTATAAATCTTATTCATGGCACACAAAGTGGCCATTGGGCGAATAGAGACGAGAGCCGTAGTGCTCTCATTATCTGCTTGGCTTTCTTCTGAAGAGTTCTGGGATTGGCTCCCTTTATGTGAAACAGCAGGTATCAGAAGAGTGTCAGGTCAAATTGAGGGCCCCCACTTGCCACCTCTCTTCATGCACTCATTCTAAGAGAAACCGACCTGCACTCCACTGTTGTAAGAGAGCAAAACGGTGAGAGGTCATTCAGAACTGAGCATTTTGTTTATTTGGACTACCTGTCAGTATAAATACTACGTTTATGTTTTTAAATTTAAAATTTTTGCACTTAAGTTCAATAATTCTAATGAATTATTATTGATTATGTGTTTATTTGTGCACTTTTGCTTCTGAGTTAAAATAGTAAAATCTGTGGTGCAGTATTGAGGGTCTAGTCCTGAAATCTCAAATGGCAGGCTTGATCTTAGCTGAATGTTACTGTATTGCCGTCTTTGATAAAAGCTAGACCATAGCTGTCTTCGGTGGCAAGAACCCACTCATTACAGAATCACAGACAGCCTTTTTATTCAGATTATAGTTGCACAATCCCTTTGATTTGCCTTGTCTCTGCTTTTGCCCCTTCATAGTTGAGAAGAGCGTCAGCCCTGTGGGAGGCTAGCTGCTCTCTCAGAATGTAGAATGGAGCTCCCCACTTAACGCTGCAGCTAATCGAATAACAGCCCCAGCATGGTGCCCAGCGTGAGTGCTCTCCCAGCGGGATGGTGAGGGCAGCTCACTGGGGTCTGCAGGTACTTTTCATCCTGCCTGGCAGGCGAGCTCTAGCATCCTGCTGCTGGAAATTAGTCGTCGACTGGCCTCTCTTTTTGCTGGTGTCAGGCGTGGGCCCCTGATGAGAGATTTGTTGATATGATAACTCGATTAAGCCTCAGGCTTGAGGTGGCAGAGAGCCAGTACGAGGAGACTTCTACTCGTCTGGAGACTAGCGTCTCCAGTTAGCAATAGCTGTAACCTCAGAACTAGTGCTGTCTGGATGACAGCGTCGGTCTCAGGCAGGTAATCCTTGGATAAGGAGGATAACGGAGGTAACAGAGGGTCATCTTATATTAGCAAAGCTAAAATGAAACATTATAGGAAGATTTTGAGTTCAGTGATGCTTCCAAGTTAACTTTAAGCATTTGTGGCATTATACTGAAAATAAAATAAAATATTAAATTAAATAAAAGTGTCAAAATACTCACTGTTTCAATAATATTTTTCACTTCTATTGTAAGTGCCTCAAAGTAATCTAGAAACAAAATGAGTCAATATTATTATACGCAATTCTACAAATGGGTGTCAAATGAGTTTAACTTGTATTGGACATAGAACTTTCCTTTAAATTGAATTATTTTGCCTTTATCCAATAAAGTTCTTTTGGCATGCAAAGAGAGTCAATATTGCCCTTTTTCTTAGCCACTGTGGTATTATTTCCCCCTGAACTGTTCTTACTCAACACTCTCAACAGCCATTAATGTTTCTTGACCCTTAGGGAGTCCAGTCAGAATTTCTCCCATGTGAGAGAAGTGGGAACTTATTGGCACACAATACGTATTTTCTGCCCTCTCGAATTATTTGTGGCATGGTGTTTAGGGGCCATTCAGTCAATTAACTTCACATCTCTGATTTACCAAACAACAGTGTCCAGCAATATGGGCAGGCTAAAGACCAAACAGAAGCCTCCCCTTCCCAGTTCAGCTATTGAAGACCTTCAGAAAAGACACCAAACAAAGGCCAGCCCCTCTCTGTCTCGATGGCTCCTCTCTTTGTTGCTTCTTCGGCCTTCATAAAGGAAGAGGGACACTCTTGTTTGCCCAGGAGGTGGTTTAATGGCCTTGGGTGTAACAATGGGGCCACATTCAAGCTTGCTAGAGAGACTCATTGTATGGGGCTGCTACCAAAGAACCAGGTCCAGGGACATTCCCACTGGGCCTAGTGAATGGCAGGGAGGAATAGGGGGTAGGCTCAGGGGTAGAAAGGCGCCATTGAGGTGATAGGCAGGTTCCATCTGCCCCCAGTGCCTCCTTACCTAGACTTTCGAGAGGCAGGGGCCTCTCCCGCCACAATGGGCAAATTTAGTGTGTCGGGGTGGCTTAAAATGCTCACTTTAGAAGCCATTGGGGGAAATATCAACACTGTGGATGGGGGTATTGATTTATTCATCCATTCCAGCCCCTTTCCATTGACTGAGCTCCTTTTCCTTTCAGCTCCTTTCTCCTTTTCCCCATTCAGACAGCTTCTCTCATCTCAAAAACTTCAGACCACACTATTTTTCCCATACCTTGCAAAGGGGCGGATGACAAGAATTAATTTAGTTCTGCCACAGCCCATCGTTTTTGTGCCTTATTGGTTGTTGCAGGTATCAGAGACAGTAATGAAATGGACCATTAATCAAAACAAAAATGAAAAGGGAACATAAAGTATGGAGTATAGGATGAAATATGGATTTTTTTTGTCCTTGTCTGAGCACACTGAGTCTTATGCTTTTACTATGGTTGTACTACATGACACACACATTCAAATATTAACCGCCCAAATGGAAGAAACACATTTAGTGTCAGCATTTATTCATCCTTGTGTCATTCTAAACCTGTCCAGTGGGGTCCTATGTTGTTTGCACCCCCACTGACTTTCACTGCATGTACAAAAAACAGCTGAAACATTCAATCTTTTTTTGTGTTCCACAGAAGAAAGTCAAACAGGTTAGGAAATGATGGCAGAATTTTCATTTTCAGTCTCTTTAAGCAGGTAAGAGGATAATAATGTAGCCATAGCCATACCAATGGATATTAAAGAGTCCTGGACAATACTTTTAAACCCTCTTCTATGAAAACAGCATTTATGCACTGGTTTGTATTCAGCTTTTGCAAAGATTTCAGACAATGCCAAAACTTGCTAAGACTCCAGATGATGCCAACCTTGGATTGACATACAAAACTCTCAAATATTACCCCTATATTGTAATCATTACGAGACATTACTGATTTAATGTGTCTGCTTAACTCAGTACATGACGTTAACTAGCCACATAACATGTATTATCTTATATGTATATTACTGCCATATGGACATTACTTTGACAGAATCATTTCTGGCTGATAACAGAATACTTCCTAATTGTAACACTAAAACAAGCATTTTCTGTAAAGCTGCTTTAAAACAACACGTATTGTCAGAAATGCTATACAAATAAACTTGAATTAAATTGAATTTATGGATCTTAGGGCTAAGGAAATTACAGTAATGGACATCTCTGTTCATTCTATGCCTAACAGAGAGTAACCATCAGTATGAACTTATAGTTATTGTGTCTACAAACTCAATCTACTGAAGTTCTCTCAACCCAGAATTTTGGAGATGGGCATCCAGCTTAGCATCAGTGTCACCCGTGTGAAATGTCAGCTCCAGGACCAGACCAGGGGGTAAAGAGACCCCCAGCAGATGGTCAGCTCTCAGAACCCTTAGTGGGGTGCCTTTAAGTCCCTGCTGTGCAGAAACTAAGTAATCAAGTTATCTGTAGAAAAAATAACTATAGATGAGAACATTTATCATGGATGAGATAATGCGACACTATGAATACCGACACTTAGTTTTACACTCTTCTGTTCATGAAAAGAGATTGCTTCATTGTATTCTACAACAATCCATTCCCACTCTGGGACTATTAACGATTCAGGTGACAATCAACTAAATAGAATTAGACAAAATTAGCTGCAAGAATCAAGCTTCAAAAACGCTACCCTTTTTCAGCTTTAATACAGAAGCACTTTTTTTTTCTTTATAACAAATGTAAATATTTTAAAGTGCAGAGTAATTAATAAATTCATACACACACAAAAAAAGAACAGATGCTTGGAAATAGAGCAATATGGGAAAATATGCCACATGTTGCAGGTTATGTCAAAAATATCTGTTTTAATTTTTACTGTTTTAAAAAGGTGATATTAATGAAATATTCCAGTATAAATATAACTATACATAATCAAATATTCTATGTATGCATTTTGACAGTTTAGTCAGACAAACAAAATAACAGGCTCCCAGTCAAAAATATGCAAATGAATTACACTGCACTTCTATAAATTCTTAATTCTTATATTTAATTGATTTCATTTGAATTGATTTACACACACACACATACAAACAGTGGGGCAAATAAGTATTTGATACACTGCCGATTTTTCAAGTTTTCCCACTTACAAAGAATGGAGAGATCTGTAATTTTCATCGTAGGTACACCTCAACTGTGAGAGACAGAATCCAAAAAAAAAATCCAGAAAATCACATTGTATGATTTTTAAATAATTAATTTCCATTTTATGGCATGAAATAAGTATTTGATCACCTACCAACCAGCAAGAATTCTGGCTCTCACAGACCTGTTAGTTTGTCTTTAAGAAGCCCTCCTATCCTCCACTCATTACCTGTATTAATTGCACCTGTTTGAACTTGTTACCTGTATAAAAGACACCGGTCCACACACTCAATCAATCAGACTCCAACCTCTCCACTATGGGCAAGACCAAAGAGCTGTCTAAGGACACCAGGGACAAAATTGTAGACCTGCACAAGGCTGGGATGGGCTACAGGAAAATAGGCAAACAGCTTGGTGAGAAGGCTGTAAATGTAAACAAACTGTCAACAAACCACAATATCTAAACTGTGTTAATATCTTAACTTTTAATATCTCACAAAACATCATAGATCCCTATTAAAAGATTTTAATATAACAAAACATATTCAAATTCCTTGTTATAAAAATTTGACCTATTTAACCTCAAAACTGCTTAGATCAGGGCTGTCCAAATTCCATCCTGGAGGGCCGGTGTCCTGCAGAGTTTAGCTCCAACTTGCCTCAACACACCTGACTGGAAGTTTCTATAGCCTTGTCCAAATACCCACACTTGCGGTCTTTGCACTTGAACACTTGACTACTTATATGACGTACTTCCTGTATTTGGCCCAAGTGTTCAAGTGAGGATGAAGACCACAAGTGTGTGTCGAACTTTTAATTACCTGATGGGACACACTTGTAGTGTTGTAAAAATGCAACTGTTTACATAGCTTTATTTTAATTTTAAATACTTTGCATTTTAAAATCAACTTC
>NW_015505226.1:3150231-3159872 GCF_001515645.1 Sinocyclocheilus grahami
ACTACTTATATGACGTATTTCCTGTATTTGGCCCAAGTGTTCAAGTGAGCATGAAGACCACAAGTGTGTGTCGAACACACTTATAGTGTTGTAAAAATGCAAGTGTTTTCATAGCTTTATTTAAATTTAAATTTGAAATACTTTGCATTTTAAAATCAACTTCAAAATGTATGTTCAGTAGTTTTAATTTGTGGTGCTTCTAATTAAGTGATAAAAAGCAGTTGCAAATGTTGTACAAAATAAATATCACCACTACTCATCTTTGCACCAATAAAACGTAAAAACAGTGTTTTTCTACCAAATTATATGTAATATCTAATTATTATATTAATATCTAACTTGCATTGGAAAGGTTTCCGTGACCTCTCGCGAGATCTCTGCAAAAAGTCTCACGATTTATTTCCAGAACATGATGCATGATGGGATACACTAAGCCTGGAATACTGCTCCGGAGATAGTGTGGATTTAGTGTGCGTTAAGGGCACTGCGCTTTTCCGTTTTTAAGACCTGGGACAGTCTTGCGCACTTTCTTCCTGTCGCGCGCACGCGCTCTCAAGTGGCCAAGACCGCAAGTGTGGGTATTTGGACAAGGCTAATGCCTAGTAAGAGCTTGATTAGCTGGTTCAGGTGTCTTTAATTAGGGTTGGAGCTAAACTCTCCAGGACACCGGCCCTCCAGGACCGCTTTTGGACAGCCCTGGTTTAGATGGAAGTCTCACATTTGCTGACAATTAAATGAAAAGTCAACAACAAAATGAGTATAACTATTCAACAAATGTGTGGAGACAAAATTTAGTGGTCAATGGCATCTTACCCTAGTGACCCTATAAAATATAACAACTAGGGTGACCATACGTGCCATTTTCCCAGGACGCGTCCTGGCCAGGATTTCTATATTGCCTAAAATATCTAGGTACCTATAACAACGCCACTTAACCATGGCACTTCTACTTTTGTACATGGACAAAATACAATATTCAGTTTTGGGAAAAGTGCAGCAGCAATGATAGAAGGCTTACACACTAAAGGTCACAATAATGACCTCCTTTAAACTTTACGGAGATCACTAGAGATTATATAATCACAAATATTATTTTTAAGCTCCAAAACTGCAGCATGAGTGAAAGACCAGCAACACCAATAAAACAACTTAAAACCTGGACATGGACTGCTCTAGAGTTTTTTTTCTGCCTTCAGTAAAGTAAAAAGAAGCAGTGTTTCAACTGCTTGTAGCCAGAAGGTATGTAACAAGTGCCAGACTTCTAAATCATGAAAGCTCTTGGCACTGGGGAGGCATAAGCTGAGAGCTCGGAGCAAAAAAGCTGCCCACTTTTTTTTTTTCCACAGGCACTTTCTCAGAGCGGGGTGAGTTTAGGGGTACAGCACCTCGTAGAGGTGGTTCCCGGTGGGCCTGTGGAGGAAATCTGCATCAGGATGAGTTTGGTTTTGATGTGCCTGAGCTGGAGCAGCTTATATGTGATCTGAAGTAAGACTGAGGTTCCACTGGGTTCTGCCGTAACCTCGACGCGGTGTGACCCACGCTTCAGAAAGGGCCACGCGGGGGAGAAAACACTCACAAGTCATTGTTTTGATCTTTTTATATCGACAACTTGCAGCTCTGTGTTATCTCAGTATCTTTTATAGGGTTTGCTTGAGTTTCATGTTCAGAGGGTCTCATGAGTAAAGAAGATATGTGTAATGGAAAAGAAGATCAGTAGATCATGTTCTTTGCAATAACCTTAATTAATTCAACGTTTTTTTTAATATACAAAACAAAATTCCTCTTTCAATTTTATCTTTATTTACATGTCATTTGTAATGATAATATCTCAAAATCCAAAAACACGAGATAAATTTATTCTGCTCAGTAAGTAAACGGATAGTTCACCCCAAAATGAAACTTCTTTCATCATTTACTCACCCTCTGTCCTGGGAAGGAGTTAAAGGGATACTAAAAAAAAGTTTTTTTTTTATTTATTATTATTTTTCATTTACAGTATAAGGTAAATAAAGTAAATAAAAAGTAACAATAAATAAGAAAACAAATAAATAAATGAATATGTAAAAATAAATAAGTAAACAAGTTAGTAAGTACATACATACATACATGCATACATACATACAATAAAGGTTTGGAACAACATGAGTGTGAGTAAACGATGACAGAATTTGTACTTCTTTGTGAACTATCCTTTATATGGAAAAACACACCTTATATGGAAGCCAAGGAAGGTGAAGGGCAAAATTAAAAATGTTCAGGCTGTGCTACCTAATGGTTAGAAAGGAAAAAAAAAAAAAACACTGTGGAGTGCAGCCAGCTTCAAAAGTGAATGAATCTCAGATGGTGAGTGCTGGCTGAGGGCCCGGGCCGAGGCACAGGGCTCAAGGAGAGGCAGGGCTGCAGCATGTAACCTCAGTCATTTACTCACCATGAAAAAAAAAAAAAACACTGTGGAGTGCAGCCAGCTTCAAAAGTGAATGAATCTCAGATGGTGAGTGCTGGCTGAGGGCCCGGGCCGAGGCACAGGGCTCAAGGAGAGGCAGGGCTGCAGCATGTAACCTCAGTCTTGTTTATGTTCCACATTCTGACGGTGGGGAGGCCTTAAATTGGTGCCCTGCTGCAGGGGATTAGGCTTATGAACTCTGGGATGTGTGTGTAGGGAGAGGGTGACAGGGGAGGCGGGCAGACATGTGTCCATGGGGCTGGGAAAAGTACTACCCACACACACAAACTGTATCTTTCCACCCTTCTCTCGTTTTCTCTCTCCTTCCTTCTCTCTCTCTGGCAGAGAGACCACAACCGTAGCCCTCCATGTGTGGTGGATGTTTTCCATGAGCAAGGCGGCCAGCTTGGCTGCAGCTGTCCAAACCGGAGGGCCTTGGGAAGGGGAGGAGAGGAGCTAAGTTTGGAGGGGGCGGGGGACGGTGCACTTGGCAAAGGTCAGACACCCCAAGACAGCTTTGAGTGTGGGAACTGTCCGAGAAGGCATGTGCAAAATGCTCTGCACTGTGGTATCGTTTTTCTCCAAGGCTGCCTGAAGGGAGAAGCTCGGTAATATATGTACGTCTGCTTGTTTTGTATGTGTGAGAATGCAGATAGAGGGCTGCTGTTGAGACGCAGTACATTAGTGAGAGTAGAAGGAGCAACAGTGTACATGTTTAAACTTAAACACATCTGCACATTGACTCATAAGACTGTTGCACATTGACTCGTCTGCAAAAAACATACATGTTATTGGGGAGTACATGTTGTTAGCCAGTCTGAAATTAGCAGCACTACTTATTTAACTGCACTTTTCAGTAGCGAGGCAGTATTTAAGTTGTTCTCATAATAGCTTTTCCATTAACAAACAACTAATTAAAGCAGTGATGCAAAAATAAATAAATAAAACAATTGCATTATTATTATTATTATTATTATTATTAATGTTGTTGTTTCTGTGAATTAATTTATTTGGGAGATTCAGGTACATTAATTGGTTTAAAACACCAACGATTCACAGATTTGAGTCTCTGGACTAGTCTCTGCATGTCAATATTTAGTTGCTAAAATCTAAATTGATATTTATAAGTTGGTAACAATTTACAATAATTTTACATGAATAATCATGCACTAATACCTGAATTAATTCTTACTTCAACATGAACTCATGATTAGTGAAGACATGAGCTAATCATGAGCTATCTTTAACTATGACTGAAGCCATAAAGATTCATGCATGAATAACACAGCCTCAACTACGTTAACACATTTTTGATAGTTAATGCATTAATTAACATTTAGGGGTAAACTAAATTAAACGGTCTCTATAAGATGAAGTTAGGACGATTCCAAAGGGCCAAAGTGTGAGAGGGGGCCCTAGTCAATATGCTGTTATTATTATTATTTTATTTTTATAATTAAACATATATATATATATATATATACACAGTATATCTCTTTGAAGGGCAGAGCCCTTGAAGTGTGTTCTTTGAAGGGTGTAGGGCACTACTGTCTGGTATAAGTGTTTGGAACTCCCTTGATGAAGGAAATGACTGACCAAATGTTACCTTGACAATGCTGCACGTGTGTGCAGCATTCAGCACTCCATCAGTTGTTCTAAATAAATATTTCTTCTTATTATTGCATATTGTCTAATTGTGTCTTTTTACTATTAAACTTTTTCAAACTAAACTTGCCTAACTTACTTAAACTATCGTCTTTAATCATATTTCTATCACTGACGAAAAATATTTAGTCTTACATTAAAATAAACAAACTTAGCCTATTCTACTTACGTTTGTATGTGAAGTCGAAATCGACCCCAACTTTGCTTTAAAATGGATCACAAGATCTCCTAACCGAAGATCACATGATCACAAATGGAAATCGCTTCCGTAAAGTGACCATCGCATGTTCCCTTCATTAACAGACTTTTGGAAGGGCCCTTCATGAAGGGATTCAGTTGTTCACTTTCATTTGGAACGTACCTACAAATGGTGTACCCTTCCCGAAGTGCCCTTCAAGGGTACAAAAAAGCTGTTTGGAATTTGCTCAGTGTAGTCCTGGGAAGAAAAATAACTATGACTAAAAATAGATTAAATGAACAATAAAACTCAGAAAATTTACAAATTTCTATCAATAATAGTTGTATCTAGTTTTATAAAACCCTGCTCCGAATTATAAAAGAACAATTCTCACCTAATGATCGAAACCCTTACAGGAATGGCTTAAGACTTAAGCAGATGAATCTGACAACAAAGAACTGCCTGAAAATGCATTTAGCACTTAAATACACATGCAAATAATAGATGAGTAACAGGTGTGTGCGTATCTGTACTACCAATGTTAGGGCACTTCTCTCTCACCCACCTTTGTGCGAGTTCTGCGCCCTACCATTCATTCAGCTGAACCTTTGAAGGCAGATAATCCCACTTATTTGCTTTCCCATGCCTGAGTCAAGTCCTCCTCTGAACCAGCTCTCGAGAATATAGTATACATCCACACTTCCCACCACACAGACTCCCTTTATTTACCCAAATAGGATGTGGCTCAACAGGCTTTAAAATGTTAGTGAATGGTTTGTAAATATGATCTTACCGCAACTCTTTTATCATCAAGGCTACAGTCTTAGTGTTGCTTTGAGAGGCCTTTATGTCTCCTGACATGTATTCAGTGGAGAGCACTGAAAGACCTCAATGAGCGGTCCCCACAGGACCCTATGCTCATAATAGGGGCAAATTCATTACAGTAAATAACAGTTGCTGTCATTATATTATTTTCCATGAAGCGGCTTACTTGGAGCTCATAAACTGGTAATTGTTTTAAGACCAGTGGTGGCTCTTTTGCTCCCATTCAGGGGCAGGAAACCAAACACGGGCAGTGGGAATTTGGGAACGCATCCCAGGGAGGGTCCGACTGGCGAGACAGGAGATCCAGTCCTGCTAGCAGCTGTGAGGGGTATTAAGGTCTAATGAGTTCCAGAGTAACATGGATAAGCAGAGTTATGGGGAAAGCCCCTGTACGAACCTTTGATTTACTGTCTTGACATCTGTATTAATATGTTTATATTAATCACACCAGTTGGACGGATGTCCGAACTACTGAAATAACTGGCATAACTGCAAAAATATACTAGTGAGTAACACACATCCTCTCAGTTTAGACTTTTGCTCTGACAGCTGTTAAGCCCATCTTCAACCTTGTGTCACACAGTGAACATGAGAAGCTGAGGTAATGCTCTGTAATATCCGGACTGTAGTCGTCCAGGGTTTATCTTTTCCCACAGTCACTTAACACAAGGCCCTTTACTTAGTCCTCCCTCTCTAGGCCGGTGATTATATCCTGAATAGACTTAGACTTTTTCAGACAAATCATAGTGCATATTTTAAATCTCATTAGCCTTTGAAGGCCTTCTAGAAGACCACAGCCGTATAAAAAGTCCAACAAATACTACGCTATCATGACAGACTTCCATTAATGTCTATTGTTTTTACACTAAACTAATGATATTTTCTAGTGTCTAACTTTATCCCTAAACCTAATCTACATATAAACATTTTATATTTTCAAATCTTATTACGGTTTTTGTTTTTATATATTAATTAAGCCATTTGCAATGGATGACTGGTTCTACCTCGGAGCAAACACAATAAAAAGGTAACTGTGACTTGATCTCACAATTATGACTATTTTTTTTTTATAATTGCAAATTTATCTCACAGTATGACTTATTTAAACTTTATTTAAATCACACAGTTCACAGTTTTTTTAATTTTTTAATTTTATTTTTTACTCTGAGAAGGAAACAGGCTCCCTTAGTTTTCCCAAATTATTTAGTCATATAATGTAGTTTTATTGCCCTGAACCCCACAAACACTGCTTTTGCAAGTTTAAATGCATATTCACTCACTCACAGGAATCTTTTGCTGCATTGTTCGTTTAGTAATGACTTTTCAAAATTTCAGCACAATTTTGCCAACTGACTGTCAAGAGGGGCAATATTTAAAAGCGACTTGGTAAGTCAAATGGAAATGAGAAATTGCTTTTCGAGTCCTGTTAACTTACGTTTCAGCATTATCAGTAAACCAACCTGGTATGTGAAATCAGAGGAGATTCATATAACTGTTGCTTAGTCTAAGTGTAGATTCTATTCAGATCAGGGTTTATAGAAACAAATTTCAAAGGCTTGAAAACGTTTTTAAGAGCAGTGATGGCCCATTGAGGGGCAGGAGACTGCATTAAAAAGCTGTATGATACTGCAGGAAAAAAAAAAAATAATATTTTGAGATGTTGGACAAAAAGCTTGATTATGAGTTTTCAAATCCTCTACTATAACCTCAAAATGCTTTCCTCAGCCCAATGGTCCTTTACTAAGATGGGCTACAGATTAACAGGGTGCATTCCTGTGCAGGAAAATCTCTTTAGATTCACTTCCAGATCATAGCAGCCATCTGCACACGCTGCATGCCCTAGAGCTGTAGTCAAGTCCAGCTTTGTCGAGTCCAAGACCAGGACTAGTCGAGACCGAGTCAAGACCGAGTCCAAAGAGGTTCGAGTCCAAGTCAAGTCCAAGTCCAAAAGTTTTGAGTCCAAGTCAAGACCGAGACCAAATGAGAGGAAAAAAAAGGATCCTCTTCAAGACCACATACTTAACTATTGATAATGTATGTGATGCGAGAGACAGCATATCTCCTATTCTAAGAAAATGATTTTACATTATTATTTGTAATGATCAAAAAGCATGTGCAAAGTAACAACTCTGTAGGACTGGGGTCTCCTAACTAGATCCTGGAGGGCCAATGCCCTGCAGAGTTTAGCTCCAACTGGCCTTAACACACCTATCCTATTATAGCAGACATATCCACTGATTTGCATTGATTTTGCCTTTCTAATCCTTTCCGAGACCGGACTCGAGTACTACAGCCCTAGCCCTAACCAGGGCCTCTGCCCTCTCAGGAATTTGGAGCTTTTTCCCATCAATTTACCCAATTATAGAGCAGGTCCCTGTGTTTATTTTTACAGTTTTTCTCGATTGCTTAAACACATTTCTTGAAACTATGCCTCATATTCTCAAAACAGTAAACACAAATCTCTCACCCAATTCCCCAAACATCCTATTTTCAGGTCAAAATGAAGCTCTACACTCAAAGCCATTCACTCTTGCTGAAAAACCAAACTTTTCCCTCAGACATCACACACAAGCCCTCAAAAACACACACACTACAACATAGTCTTACACACTGGTGAGATAAATTCAAAACAATACTACAAAAACCAAAAACAAAAACCAGTAATATGTTATGTTGCTTGTGGTTCTCCCCCTCAAGGAACTTTTCATATAATGAACACGTGTATACATTTGCACATTTTTTATTCCTTAATGTACTGTACTCTTCCATTCCATCATCTCTGTGTCCTACAAAAATAGATGTACTAATTACTGTAACATCCTTTTTACAAAATGGAAGCAGACAGAAACTCTATCTGTATGTAAGGCAATTTGACACCTACCTGTTTTCCTCCCTGGAGGTTCTTATGATCGAGGCGACGGTGAAGCAACTTAAGTTTGGCTGAACTCATTGCCCAGCCTCCCTCATAGTCATACCATGGACAAGGACATGGTCAACTAGTGGCACGAATTTCATCTGAGACTCCTTGTCTCCTTGCCCCTCATCCTCCTCCTCTTCCTCTTCCTTCACCTCTTCTTCCACTCCTTACTGCTCTTGCTCATCCTCTTCCTGCTCCTCCTCCTCTCTGGTGTCCTCAACCTTTTCAATCACATCTCTCTGCATCCATTGTTCCAAAACTGAATGAACTGACTTGGGCTCTTTTATCTATCTATTGAAGGTTCTGATTGGTGTGTGATACATTTTGACTCTTAGTGCTTCCACATGGGTAACTGTGTGCTAATTGAGCTCAAGCTATGCTGACTTGAGTGAACAGTATTGAATGCTAGTGCTTTCTAAATGACCACATGGTGTAAGCACTGAGAAATGTAGGGATTTGTGTGTAGAGTTTTGCAGTAACAGTTCACCAAATCTGACTCATGTGTTAAAGCAGGGGAATAATGTTTATAGTTCAGCAAAATGGGTGTGCTTTTTGAAAAATGGCGTTATGGTTTTGAAATTTTAGTTCAAAAGCCTGGTTATAGTATTTTAGCAATCGAGAAAAATTGTAATCACCATCACTTTTTTTGTGAAAAAAGCCTAAATAAAATAAAATATAAAATAAAATAAAAATATTAGATGAAAAACAAACAAACAAGTTCATTCATTGAATCATTTATTATGTTTGTTTCTTGTTACTTATTTGTTTAAATGAAAATAAAACTTAATTATTATTTTATATAAAGGTTGCCAAAACTTGCATGACAGGAAGGGGAAGTGTAATCACTACTCTTGAGAATGTGACTAACCTTTATATCACCATTACCACCACAGGCAAGCATGACGTAAATGTTAAACCAGTGCCTCGTGCTCTGCTGACTACCGGCACCTATAATAATCTTCAAAGACACGAGGTGGCATGTCTTGCTGTCAGCCCACACACACGTATCAATGAACGTACGCACACACTCTTAGCTATCTTCTTGCATGAACATGGAACTAGCCTTCAGGCTGGCTCGAGTTTCTGCATATACAGCAGTAAAGATACTGTTTCACTGCAGGTGTCCCATCAAAGGCTGCAGCACGCACTGGCCAGCAAAACTCTTAAATTAGCAGGACTACAGGTCTATTTACCGGGTGCACTATTTTGCCTTGATGAAAAGCCCATATGTAGGCTTTCTAGTCTCAACACGGAGTGCCATCATTTTAGTTTGATTAAGACTGTGTTACATCTTCATCTGTATAACTCTGCATACCCTTTTTATCTAGTTTGCCCTATGACAGAAAATGCATTTAGTGCACAAATATCTAAAATATCAACTATATGTCACACTATATTCTCCAGTGACACTGTGTGAAAGCATACTGTATTTGCAAACTATCATTCAAAAGTTTTTGGTCAGTAAAATTGTTTTTGTTTTGTGTTTTTGAAATAATTCTCTTCTACGGCAATTCTCTTTTACTTAAAATAGCTATATATATATATATATATATATATATATATATATATATATATATATATATATATATATATATACATATATATATATATAT
>NW_015505226.1:3160121-3160874 GCF_001515645.1 Sinocyclocheilus grahami
TATATATATATATATATATGCTTTTTAATGTAAATTAATAAATAATGTCATTTATTCCTGTGATGCAAAGCTGAATTTTCATCAGACATTACTCTTCAGTGCGGGGGCGTAGATTACGCGGGGGACGTGGGGGACGTGTCCCCCCCACTTTTAATATGACGTAAATTCGTCCCCGCACTTTTTCGGGCAAGTGTGTTCACAATGGAGGTTTTCAAGGGCCGGTGTGAATAAATATAGATTTAAATTCAAGAGACAGGATAGTATTGTGCATGATCTGATGTTTTATTCAGACACAGAATAAGGCGAGATGCCTGTATGAAAACAGTTGTTTTCAGAAAAACAGAAACATGAAGACATTAAACATACGATTGCGACAATATGGTTTATTTGTGTTTGTCAAGTCATCTCCAGGTAATAAATAAAGTATATGAACAATGCAGTGCTAACTGACATAGCATTTGTTACAGTATTGAAACTATTCTGCCTTGTGATAAAAAGGTGTTTGTGGTGTATAAACAAATCATTATTATTGGTTATTGTCCAGCAGTTATTTGATTTCTAAGCCAATTAAAAGCTAGAAATTAGAGAAAAATTAAAGTTGCCTATACACTACCAGGCAAAAGTTTTTGAACAGTAAGATTTTTAATGTTTTTTAAAGAAGTCTCTTCTGTTCACCAAGCCTGCATTTATTTGATCCAAAGTACAGCAAAACTGTAAAATTAAAAAAATATTTTTACTAGGCTATTTAAAATA
>NW_015505226.1:3161079-3165296 GCF_001515645.1 Sinocyclocheilus grahami
TTTTATATATATATATATATATATATATATATATATATATATATATAATTTTTTTTATATATAACATTTCTGTCCCCCTCACTTCTGAAATGATGGCTACGCCCCTGCTTCAGTGTCATATGATCCTTCAGAAATCATTCTAATATGCTGATTTGTGCTCAAGAAACATTTCTTATTATTATCAATGCTGAAAAGTTGTGCTGCTTCATTTTTATTTCTTTCTGGAAATCATGATTTTCTTTTCAGAATTCTTTAATAAAATGAATGTTTTTCATTCATTGTTCTTCACAAACTCTGGTCTCCGAGGTAGATAGAATTCTCTTTATCTTTTAGATGTCTAAATAGAGGCCTGGGGGTCTTCTGCTTTCAATTAAAATCTCAAACATATTTTCCCCTCTCTGCAGACCCTTGAAAATATGCTCGTAAATTGACATTATTTTTTACGGGCTTCCCCTTTTCAGTTGCACATCAGAGATGTCTGGCACAAGCGGTAGCTCACTGGATTGGCTTATCTCAGGATCTGCCGTCTCCCTCTGAGCCCCGGGATAAATGACATGACTTACAGTGTATGGCTGCTCCCCATCACATACTGTATGTGCATCCTAAGTGCACTGCTATGGTCCAAAAAATGGGAAACAGGCTACTACCAAAATGTAGAACTGACGAACTGGCTCATATTTAATTGGCTCACTTTTAATTCACTGGAGTTGGAATTTGAGTTGGCCAGACCCATAGGAAGTTGAATTGGACTGACAGGAAGCAGAATTTACTGCAATGGACCTTTGTCACATTTTTGGGGTTCTCAGAAGTGGAAGTCATCACAGTTGCATAAAATTCTATGGTTCTGCTGAACAGAAACTACAAGAAATATATTTATTTACAGATTTATTACGTTGGTCAACAGGGAAAAATGTCAAATTTGCTGTTATTTCCTCAGTTTTTGTATTAAAAATACTCCCAATTAATCTTTAAACTTCAAGGCTTTTTAAAATCTTTTTTTCAAACTTTCAAACAAGAACTGGCTTCAATTTTATTTTATTTTTTTTAGTAAAAAAACATGATTTTTTTTATTTAATGTTTGTTTTAAGCAGGTTTCATTGTATTAATTCTCTTTTATTTAAACTGAAAATTTGCAAACTGCTTCCTACCCCAATTTGAATGCTTTATTAATAAGTTTATTTTTAGACACAATTTGTTTTGGTCAGCCAAGTGTCTTCATTTAGTTTAAGAGGCATACAGTAACGTTAATACTGTGGTCTTTTAACAAGCTTAAGTGGAAGCCATGGTGTATCATTCCCCACTAGCAGGTCTACATCCCTCCACATCTGTGTCTGTTTATGCCCCATCTATTTCTGAACCATCACTAAAGAACCTCCAGGTTCTGCTACGAAGCAAGATAATGTGATTGTTCTTCCTGTAACAAAGAGAGAGGGAAATTGCAGGGGTTTGCAAATGTGCTTCCTTTGTGGTAAGCTACAGGAGGATGGAGTGAGCATAGCTTCAGACGAGAGCCAAGGCACAGCGGCGGATTTTGACTGGAATGATTATCGCTCACATACATTGCCACACTTGGTAGAAACAAAACTATCACCAGAACACTGGAACCTTCAGCTAGAACAATTGGACAGCTAAAAATTAAAGAGGGCATGCCGGCTAACTAGAAAATCACCCTGGTGGACACTAGCTAAGAGTTTTTTCCCAGTTTTAAGGGCTAGCCTGGAGCGAGCTCTATGGCAGATGCTAGCATGACAAAGGCGTTTCAGTGATAAGCTAGAGAGAGCCTGGGCAGTAAGAAAATGATGGCCCCTAGCGTTGTCTCGCCTGAGATTTTGTGACTCCTCTATGACGAATCCCAGTAATGGAGAATCTTGGCAGACTGATGTGGACTGCATTGCAATGGATGGGCCCTCCACTCTGGAATAAGCCCAAAAGGCCCCTATGAAAAGAGCAAGATGTAATGCCACTTTTTCATGCTCATTGCGGGCCTCTGATAGCTGAAATGACATGGATTTGTGTGCGAATTGGATCGAGCTTAAAAGTGAAGCAAGAAAGCCCTGGAAAATCAGCGCTCAAAGGCACATTTCAACTGGAAATCATTTCTTTAAAGCTTGTACTCCTTGGTGGTTGACAATCCTATTAAAGAAGCAATGCCTTGCAATTAACTGAGCAAAGATATATAAAAATAAATTAGAGAAGGGAAAACACACGCATTCAGTTTAGGGCCATCTGAGTGGAACTAACCATGCAATGGTCCTTTCTGATATAAAGATACCACAGGCATGAATCATCTTTTTTTGCATTGATGTTTGAGTGGCATGACCAGCATCTGCCAATTGCCTATTGTCACCACTCTTCACTTTACTGACGGCATAAAGGGTTGCGACAGAAAATGGGTTTTTGGGCATACAAAGGAAAACACTTAATGGGTTAGGCCAAATTTGAATTAATTAGTTTTACTGTCTTTAGGTGACATATAGAATAGCTTTTGCCTCCTGTTTTATCTATTAGACGGATTGTTGACACTTTAAATATTCCAATTTTAATACAAATTTTAGATTAGTTCAAAAGACTTCTTTCCTTAGACTGATGTTTTCATCACAACTAATACCTTACAAGGTAGTCGTCAGTCAACAGTCACCTACAGCCAGACACTATCATCAACAACATTCAGCCATTGCAGTATTCTAAAGTAGAGAAAGAAAAGGGCCTCCTAATGAATCAATGTTACCGAGGTGCTAATTTAGTCTTCATTTAGATGCCATAAGAACAGCCTGCGTTTCATAACATGAACATAAAGCAAATTTTCCCGTTTATTTTTCTTACCAACTCAATCAGTATTGTTTCTCCTCAGTACTTTGCAATTTCTCCAGTTAAATAAATAAACAAACAACTTAAGTGGATCATTAATTGTTAGTGCTAGTCTTAGATTTTTATTTCAGAGAACCACATACATCAACTCTACATCTTAACCAGATGTAATGACTGTTTTGACTAATTGTGCAGACATTGCTATAATTGCTCTACTAACAACTCTAGCCGTACGATTTAACTTTGATATGTTGGTAAAAGTGTTAAAGTGTTGGTAAAAGGAGTAGTTGACCCTATTCATTCATTTCAGCCCATCAAAGTAAGAGAGAGATTAACATAATGTAAATCTATTAACCAAGCTTGTTTCTGAGAGAAAATAATTTATTTACAGCATGATCACCCTTACCAAAAAGTAGTATACTTCAAGTTTATTTTATTAAGTATACTTAAGTAAAGTTCAAGTATATTTTTAAGTATAGTTTATGTAGTAAGTATACAAATATCAGTGTACTAGTAGTATACTTGTAAGTGTACTATTTCAATACTCATTGGGACTAAATCGGCCCACTTTCTAGTATATAAAAGTATACTTTTAAGTATAACAGTAGTAATCTTTGAGTACACAACTAGTTTACATCAATATTTTTAGCTTGTACTGCAACTATACTAAAAGTGAACTTATAGGTATACTGATAGTTTACTAATTAAATACTTGTAGTAGCATTTTAGTACACTTTGAAGTATAGTCTCAGTAAACTACTAGTTTAGTAGTTTTATACTGCAAGTATACTCGTAAGTTTTCTTTAAGTGAACTTTACATCATGCTTTAAGTATACTACTATGTCCCTATTTAGGTATTAATTTGTATGTATTTTGTTATATGAATATCTGAACATACAAAACATCAAAAGAACAGGGTATCTGCTTGTAAGCAAAACATATTTATTCTAGCTTCATGCATTCTTTTTTAAACACTTGAATGTGGTAAGTTTCATAAAAAATAAAGAAATAAACAACGTTTTGAACAAAAAGCTGAAAAAAAGACTATGAATTGGATTCAGAATGATAATCAAAATGTAGATAGAGTCGATCAACATCCCAAAGCTTGACAGTCATTAGTACCTCTTCATTGGTCAACATTTTATTCCATTACGTTACACAGTTTTGATGCTGTTTTATGTCTGATGATCGTGTTAGATTAC
This sequence comes from Sinocyclocheilus grahami, assembly GCF_001515645.1. Lineage (NCBI taxonomy): Eukaryota > Metazoa > Chordata > Actinopteri > Cypriniformes > Cyprinidae > Sinocyclocheilus > Sinocyclocheilus grahami. Next base: position 3,165,090 of record NW_015505226.1, read on the forward strand.
ATGTGGAAGCATCTGTTGTTTCGGTTTCTTCTTCACTTGTGTTTTTTGGAAATTCTGTACAGAATATGTGTACTAGCGCCCCCTACCATATAACAATGAAAACACGGATTCTAGGAGCACAAGTATACAGTAGCTCAAATATATTTAAACTTTTTCAAGTATAAGTCAAGTATACTTAAATGTCATTTTAAGTATATTTCTGAGAAG
>NW_015505226.1:3167311-3195938 GCF_001515645.1 Sinocyclocheilus grahami
ATGTCTGATGATCGTGTTAGATTACATGTGGAAGCATCTGTTGTTTCGGTTTCTTCTTCACTTGTGTTTTTTGGAAATTCTGTACAGAATATGTGTACTAGCGCCCCCTACCATATAACAATGAAAACACGGATTCTAGGAGCACAAGTATACAGTAGCTCAAATATATTTAAACTTTTTCAAGTATAAGTCAAGTATACTTAAATGTCATTTTAAGTATATTTCTGAGAAGAACATAAAGCCCATTTCTGAGAAAAAAGTAGACTAAAAGTATACTTTCCTTTTTTTTGTTTAAAAGAAGTATACCAATAGCACACTTGAATAAACTTATTTTTTGTAAGGGCAGCTATGCTCACAATTTGTTCTAAAAAGAATGTCTAAGTTCACAAGCGATAACTTTTCTAGAATGTTTTCCACAGAAAGAGACTGTTTGTGGTCCCAGACTTAAATTTATGAGTGAGCACATGTGAAAATGATGGTATAGGCAGGAAATGGTGAGAATTTATGTAAGTCTTAGGGCAAGAGAGAATTAACAAGACCACAACATTTGCTTGTTGGTTTGCCTCTGATAGTTTACACACTTTCTTCTCAAACCCCAGATAGTCCTTATGTTCAAAATGCTCTGAAATTTGTTTCTGCTTGCCACTACTCAGAATTCTTTGTGATCCACAATAGATTTTGGCACTACTGCATGAAAAAAAGGATTAGTAATTTTTTTTAAGCCTCTGAGCAGAAATGCATTAAAAAACACAGTCATAAGTAACTCCTTGATGAATAGCTATTGAGGCTCAATGAAACATTCATTATATGTGCATTAACGGCACTTCATCAGGAGTGGCTGTGACTGAAGAGGGGGTCACTACTACAGAGAGCCTCCCCTTGTCGGAGGGGATGTGATTCTCCAGCAATAATTGTAATTCAGGAATTAGGAGCTTACAGCTCTTGTTATCTATTCTTCTCAAACCCCAGATAGTCCTTATGTTCAAAATGCTCTGAAATTTGTTTCTGCTTGCCACTACTCAGAATTCTTTGTGATCCACAATAGATATTGGCACTACTGCATGAAAAAAAGGATTAGTAATTTTTTTTAAGCCTCTGAGCAGAAATGCATTAAAAAACACAGTCATAAGTAACTCCTTGATGAATAGCTATTGAGGCTCAATGAAACATTCATTATATGTGCATTAACGGCACTTCATCAGGAGTGGCTGTGACTGAAGAGGGGGTCACTACTACAGAGAGCCTCCCCTTGTCGGAGGGGATGTGATTCTCCAGCAATAATTGTAATTCAGGAATTAGGAGCTTACAGCTCTTGTTATCCGCCTGATATAGAAGTGAACATGAAGAGCACCATGGGGAGAGCAATACAAGAGATAATCGTTCGAGAGGGTCTCCCTCACCCCCTCTCATCTAGCCTAACATTGGCTTCAGGTCAGCCATCTCTAATTGTAGTCTCGTTTTTTGGAGTGGACAAAGGTAAGCTGGTTCACCCTTGTGGGGACAGAGTAATGAACATTATGGCCTGGTTCACTAACATGCTAAAGGACGCCACAACAGCGACCACCAAAAGGGCTTGAAGGCTCATGCTTGATTGAGCAGGATTTTACAGGCATTCCCTTTTGGAGAGGTCTACTCTTATAACAAGGAGACCATAGAGTGGCTATAGTTTTGTATTTTTGCCCTACCATGGCATCTCTGGAAACATGTCTCAGGATGTGATCAATCAGGTGTTCATAAATACATCTCATGTAGGAAATTAACGCCTGCCGCCTGCCACCTGCCACCTGCCAAATGTGCACACTTGTTTAAGTAACACATTTCAATTAGATCTGAACAACCGACTAAAGAAAAGTTTGGTATATAGGGATATACATAAAAAAGTAAGTTTGAAAGTTTTTGAATGTATTTCAACAAATATAAAACAAAATATTTGAAAACAGTAATGTGAAATGTTATTGACATTTAAAATAACTGTTTTCAATATTTATATATTTTAAAATGGTATTTATTCCTGTGATGGCAAAGCTGAATTTTCAGCAGCAATTATGCCAGTATTCGGTGTCACATGATCCCTCAGAAATCATAATATGCTGATATGCTGCCAAAGAAACATTATTATTATTATTATTGTCCATGTTGAAAACAGTTGTCCTGCTTAATATTTATTTTTTTCTGTAAACCATGATGCTTATTTTGTATTCTTTGATGAGCAGAAAGTTGAAAGGATCAGCATTTATTTGACATCGAAAAATATTTTGTAACTTTAAAATGTCTTTACTGTCACTTTTGATCAAATTTATGCGGCAAATATCATCTGAAAAATCTCAGGTCTGTGCACACACAGGGACAACAGTATGGTGGCCGAGAAGTGTAGAACAAATCACAATTCTGAAAACAAAATAACAAATTACAAACACAAATGCAAGTCTAAAAAACAAAATAACAATTCAGAAAACATTATAACAAGTCAGAAAACACAATGACAAATTTGAAAACAATATAACAAGTCAGAAAACACAAGACAAATCTGAAAACAAATTAACAAGTCAGAAAACACAACGACAAATCAGACAAACCGGAAAAGGTAGGTATAGTTTGAGACAGCGCCATTGGTTTGGGATTACTCACCGCTGACTGGACGAGACATCTGTCAATCAACGTGTACAGGAAGAACCAGTTGAAGAACAGCAGAGTCGTGGTAGAAAGTTCGGAGATGGTATTAAAGTAGCTCAGTTTAAATGTATTGTATGAATTGCCCTTACTATGGAATAAAAAATACTGTGTATATTTAGATTTAGTAAAAAGTGGCTGTGAAACATCAGCTCCAGTGGTGCAGATGGATAAGTGTGTGTTGTTGGCTTTTTGATGCGATCGACCCGGGTTCGATCCCGCCTTTTGCCGAGTTTTTTTTCCTCCCTCCTTGACATATGCTTCAAATCAAAACAAGCGCCTTTCTCTGCACATATCTGCCCACATCATTCTATATCCTGCCAGTTTCTTTCAAGCACAACAAAGCTGATATAATGATACGCACCTGGATCTCCATAGGCTCCCTGTTAGAACCAATTGATGGTAACTGATAAATTAGGGTGGGATCTAAACTGGTCATGACACTCAATGATTCCTTTCACATTGACATCAGCGACATGAAGTGACTCTTTATGTGCAGCACGTCCTGTGGCTGGAATGTCCCACAATAAAGAGGCAGAGAAGTGTCTGAGTGAAAGAGAAAGAAAGAAGCCGTGCTTTTATTGTAGTAACTTTTAGCAAGACACATTTAACTGTGAGGCAAAGTGACAAAAGACGTCTTGCTTACTGTGAAACTGATCAAAATTAAGTGAGTTTATGAATAAAACTAGAACAAATATCTGCCAATAAGTTCAGAATAACAGAATAACTTTTAACTGAATAACAGAATAACTTTTTCTTAACCATACATTCAGTTTTTCAAGACTTTATTTTTACATTTGCATCTCAAGCAAATGTATTTTGATTTAAAGATGTTTAGATATTTGTATTTGAAAACAAAAATACTGAGGAAGTACAATGCATGCTAAATTTATTTCCATGACTTTATGAATTCTGCTCAGATTTCTGACCTTTTTAAGGGCTAAATTGCAGAAGGGGGAATTAAGACTTTTTAAGACCTGACCCGCAGAAACCCTGATTACAAGCCTGCTAGTGCCATTTCCAAATGGCCACCTTCTTTGTCTTATTCTACCCCACAAAATCATTCTGACCACACATTTTATGATCTGACCTTAGAGTTACAATATAATAGACTTCAAAATGAGCCTTCTTACCCCAGATCAGAGCATTCTGCTTCAGTCATGGTTCTGAGGGGCTGTCACTGGTGATGTACTGCCGTGAAGCCTGCACCCTGACCCCACATAACAAGTACATTAACCTCTTCAGAGATGCACCACTTCAGCGCTAAAAACTCTGACCCTAAAGCCCCTCTTGTGGCCACGGGAGGTCCCTCAATTCCCACATAACAAGTACATTAACCTCTTATTAGAGATGCACCACTTCAGCGCTAAAAACTCTGACCCTAAAGCCCCTCTTGTGGCCACGGGAGGTCCCTCAATTCCCCTCCACACTGCATGATCACTGCATTGTCTGCTCATGTTCTTTGTGTATGTTGCCAAATAACATTCCTCTAGCTCTCTATGATGCTACTACCCCCTATCCAGTCAGGACACAGGAAGAGAGCACTCTGTTGTTCCCAGCGTGAGTGCTCTCTCAGCAGGATGGTGAGGGCAGCTCGACTGGGGTCTGCAGGTACTTTTCAACCTGCCTGGCAGGCGAGTCACAGCACCCTGCTGCTGGAAATTAGTTGTCGACTGGCCTCTCTTTCTGCTGGTGTCAGACATTGGCCCCTGATGAGAGATTTGTTGATATGATAACTTGATTAGGCCTCGGGCATGGTGGCGGAGAACTAGAGAGACATTGCACTCATTCTTTAACCTCTCCTCAGGAGACTGCAATTAGGCCTGGTAATTGGTTAATTGGGCAGACTGTTTCAAATACACTTCTTTTTTGGATTCCTTCTTGATTTGGTCTTGGGAAGCATATACTGTTCAAGGATATATTCGATTTATTCAACAAACTGAAATTGTGTTAACATATATAAAATATATGTATATATATTTCCTGTTGTTCATGGTTCTCTTAAGGCCCATTCACACCAAGCACAATAACTATAATCATAACTATAAAGTTTTAATAATCATTCTAATTCTATACCACAGCACAACAATAAAGAGAGGAACACAGAGGAACAATATTGTTGGAATCACTTTCAGAGTGATTTTTTCTCCAGCTGATGAACAGTAAAAACATTGTCATTCAGCCAATCACAATCCATCCTACTTTAAAGAGCATTTACAGTGGCAGACAACATACTGTAACTGCAGCACATGCATATAATAAAAAGGAACTTATTGTACATGGATATGCTAGTAAAATCAACACAGTTGTTGTTGTTCTTGGTGTGAACGGACAAATGATCAATGGTCATTTATTTCTTAATTTTACTAAATAAAAAAAAACGGAGAACACAAAAATCTAAACAAACAAATACAAATGTCCTTAAAATCCTAGTTATCACAAGGTTCCTTTCTGACTGTGAGAGATTCTGAAAGGCTTCATTCCTTTCCTTTCAATCTAAACCTCTGAAATAATTAAATTAATCAATTTATGTTTTGCATTTGAAATGCGTCTTTGTCAAAGTGATTTGCATCATAAAAAATCTTTAAATCTTTTTTTCATTTAATTTAATTTAATTTCACCATGGCTAGATAAAATATATGCATTATATAGCCATCACCATGGCTGCAAAATACCACCATACATCACCATTGCAATTCTATATGGTCTCTTTGGAACTGGATGTCATGACTTTGGTCTGATCGGCAGATTGTTGTCCTTGTCTTGTCTATGTACGTGTTCGTTATTGTGAGCACATGGATTTTGTTTTTAACAGATTACCACATGCTCGTTGTCTTTGTGGTTTTCCCCCTCCCTATTGTTATCCTATTAACTACTTTGGCTACCATCACACCTGTGGCTTGTTAGTCCCTCATTTCTTCCTCTATTCTAGTTCCTCTTGTGCGTAGTCTTGTTTCAGACCATTGTTGTATTTACACGCTACACTTTGTTCGTGACCTATTTTCATTTTTGCCATGTTATGTACTGACATGTTTTCCGAGACTCCAAGTGCAGTTTAGTTTCTGTTGTTTGATTTCTTTTCTTGCTCCCTCTCTGCCTCTCGTTCATTCAGACCTCTGATCCTCAGCTCCTGCCCTGGTGTTACCTGAGCCGTGTATTATGACTTTACTAATCCCACCCCTCTCGTGTGCTCACTGGGGAATTCTCCGCTCTGACATTGAGTCAGCACTGATGCTGAGACTGTGCATTGTTCTCTCCTCGCTCTCCCGCTCTGCCTCATGGAGTGTCTGGATGCTCGTTTGGAATGTCCACCTCTTCCTGTCTGCATCCTCTGCTCTGGATTACGGCTTCCAGCCTTCTGCTCCTGCCGTGGGTTTTTTGACATTTGAGTTGAACCTGCAATTGAATCTTTGTTTTTCCCTGACAGAAGGATCTGAACAGAATGGATTCAGCAGGGACAGACCAAATCAGAACCACTGTGACTTAACAGGGCATTCTCCTGGGCCAGCATTCCAACCAGTTAACAGCGACCTCACAGGAGGTTGACCTCTTGACAGCCCAGGTAGCCAAACTCAATGTCCGGGTGCAAGAACTCCAGCAGAAGGCCCTGGCCAGCCAATCTGCCGCGTCTCTTGCCTGTTCTCCACCTCAGAGTCCTCCACCCTACGCCGGAAATCATAATTTGTGCCGGGCATTCCTGTCCCAGTGCTCCTTGGTCTTCACACTCCATCCTCGCCGCTATGTCATGGAAGAGTTTCAGGTGGCATTCGTTATCACCCTCTTGAAAGAAAGGGCCCGCATTTGGGCAACTGCTGTGGGGGATACTCTTGCCCTGTTCTGTTCCGCATTTTAGGATTTCCAAGCTGAGATGATTAAGCTATTTGACCAATCTGCTCTGGGTGGCGAGGCAGCCTCCCAGTTGGCATGGTTGAATCATCGCGGTGGCTCATTCATGGACTGTTCCATCCAGTTTAGAACTCTGGCGGCCGCCTGTGACTGGAATGAAGCTACCTGGTTGCGAATGGGACTGGATGACGAGATCCAGGATGAGATAGTCACTCATGAGCTGCCTCATGATTTTGACTCCCTAGTGGAACTGGCACTGCATGTGGAGGGGCATCAGCGGTGGACTGCTCGACCCTCTTGTACATTGGATGAGGGTGCTTCCAGTACTGCTCCTGCCTTCGAGCCTTCTGTAGCTTACACTGAGCCCATGCAGGTGGGACATCTTTGTCTTACAGCCAAGGAGAAGCAGAATCAACTGGCTTGAGGTCTCTGCTTGTATTGTGGGAAGCTTGGGCACCGAGCCATCTGGTGTCCTTTAAAAGCCGGGGCCCATCAATAAGCTGGGGGATCCTGATGGGCGCCTCTCCATGTCTAAACTCCCCCTTGTCTCGTACCCTACTCCCTGTTTCTGTTGAGTTCTGTTCACTCCAGTTCTGCTCTTGTCATTTTGAGGGCAATTTCTTGGACATTTCTGTTGCGGCACAGTGTGGCATTCCTGCCATTCCTCTTCCTTCTCCCATCTCAGTCTGTTACCTCAATAGCCTTCTCCTCTCCTCCATCACCCCCTCCGCTCCTTCTGTAAGTCTAGTGGTCTCTGGCAATTACTGTGAGGTGATTGAGCTGTACCTCCTTGATTCACCAGGTGCTCCAGTTGTCCTGGGGCACCCGTGGCTTGTGCAGCACAACCCTCACGTGGATTGGTCAGGAAATTCTGTGTTATCTTGGAGTCAGTCTTGTCTTGCTTCGTGTTTAGGTGCTGCCTTGTCTCCTGGCTGTGTCTTCTGTGTTTCAAGTAGAGATGGCAGATCTCTCCGGAGTTCCAGCGGAATACCACAATCTTTGCCAGGATTTCAGTAAATCCCAGGCCACGTCTTTATCTCCACATTGGTCACAGATGACTGTGCCATCGATCTCCTCCTAGGCACTTCTCTGGGGCATCTGTATTCCCTGTCTGGTCCTGAGAGAGGCCATGGATAAGTACATTCAAGTGTCCTTAAATGCCGGCCTCATCTGTCCCTCTTCCTCACCTACTGTGGCTGGGTTATTCTTCGTTAAGATGGATGATGTCTCCTTACGGCCTTGCATTGATTAACAGGGTCTCAATGACATCACCATAAGAGACAGGTGTCCTCTGCCTCTGATGCCATCAGCTTTTGAATTGTTACAGGTAGTCAATGTCTTTACTAAGTTAGACCTCCATAATGCCTACCATTTGGTCCGTATTCGTGAGGGGGATAAGTGGAAGACAGCCTTCAACACCCCAATGGGACACTTTGAATACCAGGTCTTACCCTTTTGGTGTCTGGGGGGTCGGTTGTTTGTGCCAGCTGCGCTGGGTCCTGAGGTCCTCCGGTGAGGTCACAAATCCAGGGTAGCCTGTCATCCAGGGGTTCGGAGATTGCTGGATGCCATCTATCAGTGATTCTGGTGGCCATCCATGGTCCAGTATGTCAGGTAGTTTATGTTGGCTTGCTCGGTGTGTGCTCAAAATAAGACATCTAACCAGTCTTCTGTTGGTCTGTTGCAGCCTGTGCCCATTCCCTCTCGTCCTTGGTCACACCTGGCCCTTGATTTTGTCTTTGGTCTTCCCCCATTGAGAGGCAACACCGTGATTCTGATGATGGTAGATCGCTTCTCCAAAGTGGCCCATTTTATTCCCTTGCCCAAGCCCCTCTGCCAAGGAGACAGCACAAGTGGTGGTCTCCAACAGAGGACCCAGTTTGTTCCATGGGTTATCAACCACCTCTTTTGCCTGCTCAGGAACCCGAAGCTGCGGTCCTGTCTAGCTTGGCCTTCGTCCGTTGGTGTCGTCGCACCTGGAGGAGGACTTTCAGATGGACCAAAGCGGTGGCGGATCATCACAGGACTCCGGCCCCTCAGTATGTGTGTGGTCAGAAGGTATGTTTTTTTTAAGGTAAGGACCTGCCTCTCTGGGTACCTTCTCGTAAGCTGGCACCCCGATTCATTGGGCCATATCGCATATTGCACCAAGGTTCTGAGTCCGGTAGCAGTGCATCTCAAGCTTCTGAACACTTTTGGTCAGGTTCACCCTGTTTTCCATGTGTCCAGGGTTAAGCCTGTGTTTCGGTCCCCTCTGAATCCTGTTGGATTTTCCCATGTTTTCCGAGGCTCCAATTGCAGTTTAGTTTCTGTTGTTTGAGTTCTTTTCTTGCTCGCTCTCTGCCTCTCATTCCTCCAGACCTCTGATCCACAGTTCCTGCCCTGGCATTACATGAGCCATGTATTATGGCTTCACTACTCCCATTCCTGTCGGTGTGCTCACTGGGGAATTCTCCGCTCTGACATTGGGACTCTGTGCGTTGTTCTCTCCGCGCTCCCAAGTATACTATTCAAGTAAAGACAGAACATTACAAAGACTGAACATGCAATGAATCATTGAAAACACCATATTGGTCAACCACTTTCCTATAATATAGCTATATATTTGGGGTTCCTAACTATTAATATTCCATTCCTTTCTGTAATGTTGTGGGATGTTTTTTCTTTTTCCAACTCCCATATATATATTCAAGAATATATATAGTTCCATTTCTTTCCGTAATGTTGGTGTTTTTCTTTTTCCATCTTCCTTGTTGTCTTGATTGTTACAACTTTCAGGTCCTATGATTGGACATCAGCCAGGTCAATCTTCATTGTCAACGTGATGACAATTCCCCTTTCAGAACCAAAAAGACACCCTCAACCAAGTATAAGGACTTGGAAATGATACCTTTTCTGCTCTCGATTGTTTGTCACGCTGTCCACTTTTCGAATTTTTGTTCCAATTATGAGTTAATAGTTTGTATTATAAGTTATTTCCATTTGCTCCATCTTCTCTAAATGTGGTTTGTGTCCGACTGTGCTTTGATTTGATTTCTACTATCTTTTTAAGAGTAGATTGCTGTATTTATCTCTGACTCATATCTTAGTATGCTACGTGAAGCAACATGTAGAGTTTAAGCTTGCATAAAAACACCAGTTTAGGAGCTGGAGCCAATATTTGTATTTATGTTTGGTTAGTTAGCGTAGTTAGTTGGAGTTTAAAGCTGAAGACTTGCTTTTTTAAAACTTAGATTAGTGTTGGATTAGTTGGAGTTAATATGCGTTTTTTAAATTATTATAAATTATTATTATTATTATTATTATTATTACTGTTATTATTATAATTATTATTTCAGCCCCACTCATGTCTCACACTTTTGGGTTTATTATCAGTACGTGTGTATATAATTTGTAAATATAGTTTTCTTTATGTTTTTAAGGCAATGGTTGCCACTCTAAATTTAAAGAGCAAGTGTTTTGTTTTGGTGGACATAATTCTTTATGAAAAATTAGCTGATACTCATTTCTTGTTTCTGTTTGATTAATTACGCCACCCAGCTTATCTCATTAGTAAGTGGCTGCTCCGATTCTAACATCTTAAATTTTTCTTTATTAATTTATACTTTGTGTTGACTTCCTATATCTCTAGACACTAATAATAATAACAACAACAATATATATATATATATATATATATATTCTGAGGATCTGAAAAAAATAATTGTTGCTCTACATAAAGATGGCTATAAGAAGATTGCAGCACGGTGGCCAAGACCATTCAGCGGTTTAACACGACAGGTTCCCCTCAGAACAGGCCTTGCCATGGTCGACCAAAGAATTTGAGTGCACGTGCTCAGCATCATATCCAGAGGTTGTGTTTGGGAAATAGACTTATGAGTGCTGCCAGCATTGCTGCAGAGGCTGAAGTGGTGGGGGGTCAGCCTGTCAGTGCTCAGACCATACACCGCACACTGCATCAAATTGGTCTGCATGGCTGTCGTCCCAGAAGGAAGCCTCTTCTAAAGAAAAGCGCAAGAAAGCCCGCAAACAGTTTGCTGAAGACAAGCAGACTAAGGACATGGATTACTGGAACCATGTCCTGTGGTCTGATGAGACCAAGATAAACTTATTTGGTTCAAATGGTGTCACGCGTGTGTGGCGGCAACCAGGTAAGGAGTAAAAAGACAAGTGTGTCTTGCCTACAGTCAAGCACGGTGGTGGGAGTGTCATGGTCTGGGGCTGTATGAGTGCTGCCGGCACTGGGGAGCTACAGTTCATTGAGGGAACCATGAATGCCAACATGTACTGTGACATACAGAAGCAGAGCATGATCCCCTCCCTTCGGAGACTGGGCCGCAGAGAAATATTCCAACATGATGACGACCACTGCCTTGCTAAAGAAGCTGAGGGTAAAGGTGATGGATTGGCCAAGCATGTCTCCAGACCTAAACCCTATTGAGCATCTGTGGGGCATCCTCAAATGGAAGGTGGAGGAGCGCATGGTCTCTAACATCCACCAGCTCCATGATGTCATCATGGAGGAGTGGAAGAGGACTCCAGTGGCAACCTGTGAAGCTCTGGTGAACTCCATGCCCAAGAGGGTTAAGGCAGTGCTGGAAAATAATGGTGGGCGCACAAAATATTGACACTTTGGGCCCAATTTGGACATTTTCACTTAGGGGTGTACTCACTTTTGTGGCCAGTGGTTTAGACATTAATGGCTGTGTGTTGAGTTATTTTGAGGGGACAGCAAATTTACACTGTTATACAAGCTGTACACTCACTACTTTACATTGTAGCAAAGTGTCATTTCTTCAGTGTTGTCACATGAAAAGATATAATAAAATATTTACAAAAAATTTGAGGGGTGTACTCACTACTGTATATACCTTTTTATATTTCTTCAACTTTTTATTTGATATATTTTATACTTTTATTAATAGTGTTGTTATGAATTTAATGTTTCTAACATTTCTGACACAAGGCAGAATATCACTGGCTTAAAATATGAAACATTCAGTCATGATGCATAGTGCATTTGAAAGCAAGGTCTGTTGTAACTGTATGAGTACGATTACTCACCCGTCTCACATCCAGAGAATCACTTCAAATGTGTAGGCCTATACCTCTCTATTTGAAGTGATTCTCACATCCAGAGAATCACTTCAAATGTGTAGGCCTATACCTCGCTATTTCCTTTGCAGCAAGACAGTTTCATTACACTAATCAAGGATTGTGATTGTAGAATGTTGCGTGCAGGCTGGGGTTTCTGTGCGTGTTTGTGTGTTTTCTGTTTGTGCTCCACTGTAAAACATATATACTACACACTTTAATACTCACACAATAGCTTTTATTTATTTATTTGTTTACTTATTTATCTATTTAAACTAAGGACACTGTGCAGGTTGTGTTTTCCCCCTTAATTTCGATACATAAACAGGATAGAATGTGATTTTATGAATCACTGTTTGGGCAGGAGGTGCCGCAAATTATTGGACAAAACAAAATAAACGAGGCTACACTGACACCTAGTGCGTGACATTGGGAAAGACATTCATATCTGTTTTTAAGAACAACTTTTTGCTTCCAGACTAAAAATGAGACCGAGTGCCTGAAAAATCGACCCAGAAAATATTCCCATGCTAATTTGTGGATTTTTTCAGATCCATTTACATGCTTAAACAAGTGCAATTAAAGCATAATAAATATTACAAATGTAGTATACACTTAATAAATATGCAGCTAGACAAATATTTGAATTCGATGCAAATGAGGCCCATGACCAATAACTCTCTGCACCTCTTCTGATTTAGCCTCTTGTTTTTATGACCCCCACAAAAGCATCTGGTCTCAATGACATTCTTTTGCTCTCTAATACAATGTGACCAAAGTCTTACACCTACAACGTTTTTCTTCTAAGGATAATTAATCAAGACTGCTGACATTTGATAAATGAATTGCAAATAATTGCTTAATAGTAGCCAACAGATGCCCCAACCTTCTCAAGAGTTGTGACCTAACTCAAAAGAAACCCTTTTTAGATTTCCCCTTCCAAAGAACAGTAAACACATTACATCACATATTAACTGCTAGATGGATTTACAATGATTTTGACTTATTAGATAAAAAATACAAACATGAAGCTTGAAAAGTATCTCTGTGCTGTGTTGTAAAATATGTACACTGCCAGTTTAAAGTTTGGACACACTTAAAGTGATAGTTCACCCAAAAATAAAAACTCTGTCATCATGTATTCACCCTCATAAGACTTCGGTTAATCTTCAAAACACACATTAACATATATTTAATGAAACCTGAGACGTTTCTTTCCTTCCACTGAAAGTCCAGGGAACCAAAACTTAGAAGATGCAAAAAGGTTTAATCCAAGTCTTGTGCATAGATACACTTCATATGATAAATAGATTTAATTTAAGCTGTATTCATCTATAAAGACACATGCATAGAACACTTCACATACAGTTAATGCGGAAGCTCACTACAACAATCCTCATTGGTTCTTGTGTATTACACGCACGTTTAAACTTCTGTTTTTACCTCTGCAAGTCAGGTGGTTCTTTGCCTCCACATCACACATTAAAATATAATGCACCCTTAGCAATAGATGATCCCTTACACATATTGTGCTATTTGATCCTCATATAAAGCATTGTGGGTTGTCCTTCTGCCAAAAGATATAGGTTATATAAGGATATATACAACCTAAAAATAATTAGGCATATTTTTAACATTGACCGTATAAACTACTTTGTTTGAAAGGTCAGATGTTCTTGCTTTCACTGAGGCACACAAGATACTCTTTGGATCATCATGTTTTACACCAACTTATGCAGTTAAAGTGCTGCTGTCAAAGGGCAACTTACTAAATACTAAACATTTTTAAATGTACATGTTTTTAATTAAACTCTTCACTTAAATTGTTCTGCTGATGACATATTATTACATAATGTATACAATGCATTATATAATAGAATTATAGAATATAAAAAGTAATATTTTAATAGTAAAACAGAGGTAAAGGATTCAGACTTGTGGACACTATTGTACATTGTTATAAAATGAAAGCATTAAGCATCAATTATAGACAGTTTGTAATAGAATTCCTCTGAGGAACAGTAAGAGTGCTCTAAGACTCTAATAAGTGACCACCACCAGGTGCTACTCAAACTTAAAAAAAAAAAAAAAAGATCAAAGAGCTACAGTCTCTGTCTCATCAACTGGTCTGAGTACAATAGACTTAATATAGGAGAAGTGAGTCAAGTTGACCTGGGTGTGCAGTCTCTCCCTTTGCTCCAGAGAGCAGTATAGTGAATAAGTGAATTTGGCCAGCACCATAGTACAGCAGATTTCCACCAGCAGCATTGTAGTATAATATATCATCAATTCCTTGCATGATGAGTACTTGTTGGTGGTAGTAGGTGTTGAGAGAGGGGCCTGAGGAGAGCTGGTACAGATGAAACTAATATGTGTGGTAAGAAAAGGTGTTGTTTTCCTTGTAGTTGTGCTGGATGGTAAGGTAGTTGCTGTTGTTTTTTGACTTGTAATAGTGGTTGGGATTAATATAGTTGTAGTGGCTAAAGTTGTTGCAATTGTAGTTTGGATTGTCGAAGTTGATGTGGTGGGAGTCACTGTAGTTGTCACATGGGCCATTGTTGATGGTACTGTGGTTGTAGAAGTGGTGGTCGCTGAAGTTGTTGTTTGTACTGTCGTTGTGGTGGGAATCAATGCAGTTGTCAGATGGGCAGTTGTTGGCTGTAGTGTAGTTGTTGATGCTGTTGTTCGGACTGATGTAGTTGTCGGAGCTGTAGTTGTAGCAGTGGTGGTAGGTAGTGTGGTTGTGGTTAGTAGCAAAGTTGTGAGTTGAGTAGTTGGTGCTGTGGGGGTTGTCTGTGTTGTAGTTGTTTGAGTTGTTGTTGGTATTGTTGTTGGAGTAGGTGTGGTTGTCGTCTGTAAAGCAGTAGTTGTTGTAGGTGCTGCTGTCGTTGAGGTTAACTTTGTTGTTGAGGCAGTTGTAGTGTGCAGTGTGGTCATGGGAACGGTACTTGTAAGGAGAGGGGTGGTAGTTGGTGAAGTTGTGAGGCATATTAATTGTTCTTCTGTTAAAGAGATGATTAACTGATTTAGCAGATTTTTTGGTAACTCACAAACTTCTGGAGGTTTTGATTTAATCTTGCCCTTATTGTTCTTCATCCATTCATAGAATGGCAACAGGTTACAGTCACACTTCCATGGGTTCTCATTCAGGTACAGTTTACTGAGTTTTGGAAGAGAATCAAAAACATCGCCAGGGAGGCTTTGTAGTTTATTATTTCCCAGTTTGAGCGTTGAAAGAGACTTTAGTTTTTTAAAGTCCTCTTGTTTTAATGACTCTATACTGTTATTTTGTAAATTCAGATCAGTCAGTTTCTCAAGACCTTCAAAAAAGTTTGCAGATATAATTGAAAACTGGTTTGAGGAAAGGTCTAACTTCTTTAGCTTCTTAAGTGGACTGAAAACTCCAGTTGGTAAGTGAGTGAGATTGTTATGGCTTAGACTTAATTCAGTTATTTTGAGCGTTTCTCCAAAAAGGACGCTGGGAAGACTGGTGAGTTGATTTTTGTTTAGAGTTAGACTCTTTAATAAAGAGAAACCGACAAATAAATCTGGCTGCAGTTCTGTTAAAAGATTATTGTCCAAATAGAGTTTTGTTAATTTACTTTTGTGTGGAAATAAATTTGGTTGTATATAGGAGATTTGGTTGCATTGCAAGGCTATCTCTTCCAAATCAGGGAGATTATCAAAAATCCCATCAGGTAGAGCAGTCAACTGGTTCTCATAAAGCCTGAACATTTTCAAGCTCTTAAGATTGGAAAAAAGAGATGTCGATACGGAACTAAGGTTGTTTTTTGCAAGATGAAGACTCAAGAGTTCCTCTAAATTGTCAAATGTCCCCTCCTCAATGGTACTGATCTTATTCATATGTAGATGTAATACCTGAAGCTTTTTTAAATAGTCAAATAACCCATTTTCAAGGCTATGTATTTTGTTACTTTTTAAAACAAGTTTTAGAAGGTTGTTGAGATCCTTAAAAACACCCACAGGTAATGATGTCACATTTGTGCCAGATATCTCAATGATTGTGATATTAGGCAAACCCTCAAAGGCTCCAACTTCTACAGAGTGAGTTGAAGTACCAAGAAATTCAATTTTCTTTATTTGAGGGTTTTTAGAAAGAACTCCTTTTGGTATCACAGGAATCTGACTGTTTACAAAAAATATTTCTTCGGCTCCATCTTTTAGTTTTTCAGGAATTGCTGTCACGGTTTTGTCATACACGTCTTGCTTTTTGCAGTCGTCATCTTCTTGACATATATCTACAGTGCAGCTCCAGTGCAAGTGCACAAGTATGTAAATGAATACTAGTGCAATTTTTAAATGCATATGCCTGTTGAAGAATAAAACATTAAAATCTAATTCCCATGACTTACTAATATAAAAAAGACTTGAATAAATAATAATAAAGAACATAAAAAATGTCTTTATATCTTGTGCATACTGCATTGTGCAAGCAACTGTATTTAAACAAAATCAAAATAATTTTGATAAATTAATTTATGAATAAAAATAAAATAATAGTGAGCTTGACACAGAAGTTTTAGCAAGCAGTTTTTTTTGCTTTTATGTTCCTGACCTGCATTTGTCTCATTAAATGAAAATAATTACTCTTACCTGCTCATCTCAGTTGCATCTGAATGACCATTCAGAATGATGTTCCTAAAAGCAAGTATAAGTTCGTAGTGCACCACGCTTATCTACACATCCCAAGTGTTTACTGCATGTAAGGCAGTAGAAAGGGTGTGGTCAGTTTGCTTTCTGTTTGAAGAGATACAAATATTGCAAACTCACTTTCAAAAAGTTTCACAAAGTACACATAATTAATTGGTACACTAAATTAATTATCATATTGTCAATGCCAAAATTATGTAAACAGAATGGAAAATAATATAAGCAAAGCAGATGTAGTGTAGTAGATATAGAAAAAACATAAAATAAGCATTAAAAATACTTTGCAATGAAACCAAGATACCAAATTGACTAGCATACCAAGTTGTAACACCCTGATAGTTCATGGTTTTTATTTAATATAGAACATGGGAACGGTACTTGTAAGGAGAGGGGTGGTAGTTGGTGAAGTTGTGAGGCATATTAATTGTTCTTCTGTTAAAGAGATGATTAACTGATTTAGCAGATTTTTTGGTAACTCACAAACTTCTGGAGGTTTTGATTTAATCTTGCCCTTATTGTTCTTCATCCATTCATAGAATGGCAACAGGTTACAGTCACACTTCCATGGGTTCTCATTCAGGTACAGTTTACTGAGTTTTGGAAGAGAATCAAAAACATCGCCAGGGAGGCTTTGTAGTTTATTATTTCCCAGTTTGAGCGTTGAAAGAGACTTTAGTTTTTTAAAGTCCTCTTGTTTTAATGACTCTATACTGTTATTTTGTAAATTCAGATCAGTCAGTTTCTCAAGACCTTCAAAAAAGTTTGCAGATATAATTGAAAACTGGTTTGAGGAAAGGTCTAACTTCTTTAGCTTCTTAAGTGGACTGAAAACTCCAGTTGGTAAGTGAGTGAGATTGTTATGGCTTAGACTTAATTCAGTTATTTTGAGCGTTTCTCCAAAAAGGACGCTGGGAAGACTGGTGAGTTGATTTTTGTTTAGAGTTAGACTCTTTAATAAAGAGAAACCGACAAATAAATCTGGCTGCAGTTCTGTTAAAAGATTATTGTCCAAATAGAGTTTTGTTAATTTACTTTTGTGTGGAAATAAATTTGGTTGTATATAGGAGATTTGGTTGCATTGCAAGGCTATCTCTTCCAAATCAGGGAGATTATCAAAAATCCCATCAGGTAGAGCAGTCAACTGGTTCTCATAAAGCCTGAACATTTTCAAGCTCTTAAGATTGGAAAAAAGAGATGTCGATACGGAACTAAGGTTGTTTTTTGCAAGATGAAGACTCAAGAGTTCCTCTAAATTGTCAAATGTCCCCTCCTCAATGGTACTGATCTTATTCATATGTAGATGTAATACCTGAAGCTTTTTTAAATAGTCAAATAACCCATTTTCAAGGCTATGTATTTTGTTACTTTTTAAAACAAGTTTTAGAAGGTTGTTGAGATCCTTAAAAACACCCACAGGTAATGATGTCACATTTGTGCCAGATATCTCAATAATTGTGATATTAGGCAAACCCTCAAAGGCTCCAACTTCTACAGAGTGAGTTGAAGTACCAAGAAATTCAATTTTCTTTATTTGAGGGTTTTTAGAAAGAACTCCTTTTGGTATCACAGGAATCTGACTGTTTACAAAAAATATTTCTTCGGCTCCATCTTTTAGTTTTTCAGGAATTGCTGTCACGGTTTTGTCATACACGTCTTGCTTTTTGCAGTCGTCATCTTCTTGACATATATCTACAGTGCAGCTCCAGTGCAAGTGCACAAGTATGTAAATGAATACTAGTGCAATTTTTAAATGCATATGCCTGTTGAAGAATAAAACATTAAAATCTAATTCCCATGACTTACTAATATAAAAAAGACTTGAATAAATAATAATAAAGAACATAAAAAATGTCTTTATATCTTGTGCATACTGCATTGTGCAAGCAACTGTATTTAAACAAAATCAAAATAATTTTGATAAATTAATTTATGAATAAAAATAAAATAATAGTGAGCTTGACACAGAAGTTTTAGCAAGCAGTTTTTTTTGCTTTTATGTTCCTGACCTGCATTTGTCTCATTAAATGAAAATAATTACTCTTACCTGCTCATCTCAGTTGCATCTGAATGACCATTCAGAATGATGTTCCTAAAAGCAAGTATAAGTTCGTAGTGCACCACTCTTATCTACACATCCCAAGTGTTTACTGCATGTAAGGCAGTAGAAAGGGTGTGGTCAGTTTGCTTTCTGTTTGAAGAGATAAAAATATTGCAAACTCACTTTCAAAAAGTTTCACAAAGTACACATAATTAATTGGTACACTAAATTAATTATCATATTGTCAATGCCAAAATTATGTAAACAGAATGGAAAATAATATAAGCAAAGCAGATGTAGTGTAGTAGATATAGAAAAAACATAAAATAAGCATTAAAAATACTTTGCAATGAAACCAAGATACCAAATTGACTAGCATACCAAGTTGTAACACCCTGATAGTTCATGGTTTTTATTTAATATAGAAAGTCTTGCTTACTATATAAAATGGTTTTGCTATGAAGGAAAAAACATGTTTAATACAGAACTGCAAAAAGTGTATAACCATTGACAGTGACAAGAAAGGAAAACAGTACATTTCTTCATATGCAACAACATTCACAGTGTTGGGAAGTAACTAGTTTCATGTAACGGAATTACGTAATTTAATTACAAAATAAAAGTAATCGTAATCAGTTACAGCTCTAAGACTTTTTCTATGTACACAAAAGGCCTATTTCTCTCAAATATTGTTCACAAATCTGTCTAAATCTGTGTTAGTGAGCACGTCTCCTTTGCTGAGATAATCCATCCACCTCACAGAGAGGTGAGATGAGATCCTGAGGCCCATTGTTGTGCCATTCATCCACGACCATCACCTCATGTTGCAGCATGATAATGCATAGCAAGGACTTCCAGAGGGGCAGATACATTAGTCATTAGCATGTCATTGGGGCTCGTATTTTAGGAAAAACATCCTTCGCGAGGGCACATCTCTTGCATTCCTGAATCCAGATTTGAATGTCCTTACTCATTGTCGGCCAGTAATAGCTCCGCCTCATGCGCTCCAGCGTGCTTCTTTCTCCAAATTGGCCACAATGATCATGCTGACTCTCATACACTTTGTAACGCAAGGGTTCTGGAACCACTAATTGACAAATTTCTTTCAAATTTAGTACGGAACATCACTCATTTTTTAAGCTTGAGTCGTATGAATTGTCTAGCAAGCTTTTTTAACTCAACATCCATATTTCGTGCTCGACTGGACTCAGATTCTTGTTGGTTAGTACAGCACGGTAGATAGGAGCTATATGAGGGTCGATCTTTTGTTGCTCTTCTATATCACTCCAGCTATATCCAGGGATTTTCCTTGTCACTGACACCTGGACCGATGCTTGTACTCTCTGCTGCTTTTTGGCATTGATTAATCTTAATGAAGTCTTTAGAGGAGTCCTCTTGCTCAGGCTCCTCACCAGATGGAATCCTTGATAACACATCTGCTTTGTGTTTTGTCGTCCTGGTTTGTAGTAGACTTCGAAATCTAACTCCGACAACTGAGCCATCCACTGTTGTTCAACAGCTCCTAAATTTGCGGTCGCCAAGTAGCGCAAAGGGTTATGATCTGTTATCACGGAGAACTTGGAGTAGATCAAGTATTCTTTGAACTTTTCGGTTACAGCCCATTTTAAGGCAAGTAACTCCAGCTTGAAAGCACTGTAATTTCGGTCGTTCTTTTCTGACCCACGAAGACCCTGACTTGCATATGTGATCACACGCTCAGCACTTCCTTATCGTTGAATTAACACGGCCCCAAGACTATGCAGGCTCCCATCAGTTGTGAGTACGAAAGATTGACTGAAATCCGGGTATGCGAGAACTGGCGGAGACATTAAACACTGCTTGAGTTTGTCAAATGCAGTTTGACACGCTGTTGTCCAGTTAAGAGGTTCAACGATTTTCTCCTTCCCTCATTTACCCACCAGGGCATGAAGAGGCCGGGCTAACTGAGCAAAACCAGGAACAAACCTCCTGTAATAACTCATGAATCCAAGGACCTGTCTTAACTCCTTGACATTCGTGGGTGCAGGCCAGGATTCCAATGCCCGAGTTTTCTCTCCATCCACCTTTATTCCCTGGGAGGAGATTAGGTGACCCAAGAATTTCACTTCGGGTTTCAAAAGGAAGCACTTGCTGGGTTTTAGTTTCAAACCATGCTGTCTCAACCGGTTGAACACTATTTCCAGTATTTGACAATGGCTTTCGAAGTCTTTCGAAAAGACAATAATGTCATCAAGGTAGATGAGCAGTATGTCAAATGTTAGATCACCGAGCACCACCCCCATCAGGCGTTGAAATGTCGCAGGCGCGTTGCAAAGTACGAATGGCATCCTGGTCCATTCAAACAGTTCAAAGGGAGTGGTGACCGCTGTCTTTGCTCTTTACTCCTCACTCATCGCCACTTGGAAATACCCGGAGGTAAGATCAAGGGTGAAGATCAGCTGTGCATTTCCCAAGGCATCCAGCGATTCCTCTACGCGAGGGAGAAGATAAGCATCTTTGCAGGTCACTTTATTCAACCTTCTGTAGTCGCAGCAAAAGCGTACGCTGCCATCCTTCTTAATCACAATCACCGCTGGAGATGCCCACGGACTACAGCTTTCTATGAGAATACCTTGAGACACCAAATCTTGAACATGTTTTTTCACTTCCTGAAACACCTGAGGTGGAATTCTGCGATGCCTTTGCTTAATGGGAGGAGCATCACCTGTTGGGACACTATGTGTGACAGCAGTCGTATAACCGAGGTCACAGTCGTTCTTCGAAAACACATCACTGTGCTTAGCCAGTAAGTCCTGGAGTTTGCGACATTGTGTTGCTGTGAGGTTCTCTGGATTAATTTGCACTGGAACTGGCAGCTGTTCTGGGGTGCTAACCTCCACTTTCACCTGACGTTGCTGCACAGCCTTAACATGCAAAGCATCCTCTTTCTCTTCAAACTCGACAAGCACTTTTGGCACAACTTCCTGTGGCTTGGACAGCGCAGCGATCCTACATCGTGGTGGGAGCTTTACAGGCTTTTCACCAGAATTCAACACTCTGACTGGGACTTTACCATTGACTGTCTTGGCGAGCACATTAGCAATCAGAACACTCTTCGGCAAGCTGACCTTTGACGAGGCCTCCACCAACACTTGGCAGCTCACTTTTGGTGGTATTCTGCAGCGTTGGTTAGTACAGCACAGTAGATAGGAGCTATATGAGGGTCGATCTTTTGTTGCTCTTCTATATCACTCCAGCTATATCCAGGGATTTTCCTTGTCACTGACACCTGGACCGATGCTTGTACTCTCTGCTGCTTTTTGGCATTAATTAATCTTAATGAAGTCTTTAGAGGAGTCCTCTTGCTCAGGCTCCTCACCAGATGGAATCCTTGATAACACATCTGCTTTGTGTTTTGTCGTCCTGGTTTGTAGTAGACTTCGAAATCTAACTCCGACAACTGAGCCATCCACTGTTGTTCAACAGCTCCTAAATTTGCGGTCGCCAAGTAGCGCAAAGGGTTGTGATCTGTTATCACGGAGAACTTGGAGTAGATCAAGTATTCTTTGAACTTTTCGGTTACAGCCCATTTTAAGGCAAGTAACTCCAGCTTGAAAGCACTGTAATTTCGGTCGTTCTTTTCTGACCCACGAAGACCCTGACTTGCATATGTGATCACACGCTCAGCACTTCCTTATCGTTGAATTAACACGGCCCCAAGACTATGCAGGCTCCCATCAGTTGTGAGTACGAAAGATTGACTGAAATCCGGGTATGCGAGAACTGGCGGAGACATTAAACACTGCTTGAGTTTGTCAAATGCAGTTTGACACGCTGTTGTCCAGTTAAGAGGTTCAACGATTTTCTCCTTCCCTCATTTACCCACCAGGGCATGAAGAGGCCGGGCTAACTGAGCAAAACCAGGAACAAACCTCCTGTAATAACTCATGAATCCAAGGACCTGTCTTAACTCCTTGACATTCGTGGGTGCAGGCCAGGATTCCAATGCCCGAGTTTTCTCTCCATCCACCTTTATTCCCTGGGAGTAAACTAGGTGACCCAAGAATTTCACTTCGGGTTTCAAAAGGAAGCACTTGCTGGGTTTTAGTTTCAAACCATGCTGTCTCAACCGGTTGAACACTATTTCCAGTATTTGACAATGGCTTTCGAAGTCTTTCGAAAAGACAATAATGTCATCAAGGTAGATGAGCAGTATGTCAAATGTTAGATCACCGAGCACCACCCCCATCAGGCGTTGAAATGTCGCAGGCGCGTTGCAAAGTACGAATGGCATCCTGGTCCATTCAAACAGTTCAAAGGGAGTGGTGACCGCTGTCTTTGCTCTTTACTCCTCACTCATCGCCACTTGGAAATACCCGGAGGTAAGATCAAGGGTGGAGAACAGCTGTGCATTTCCCAAGGCATCCAGCGATTCCTCCACGCGAGGGAGAGGATAAGCATCTGATAAAACTCACCTGCCTGTAGCCTTCTAGTCGTCTTGAAGACAATTATTAGCTGGTTCAGGTGTATTTGATTAGGGTTAGAGCTAAACGCTAAAGGAAAGTGGTCTGGAAGGGCCAAGTTTGCCCATCCCTGGTCTAGGCCATTTACTGCTGTAAGTCGGACCCTGCTGGCGGACGACAGCACAACTTCTCCAAAGTGATTCTTAAAATATGACTCAGTGATAGTAGTCACTTCTGACCCTGTGTCCAAGAGGCAGATAGTCCTGATACCCGCGATTTTCACTTCAATGGTTATGCAATCTCCAAAAGCACTTTCACAAAGGGTCTTGGAAACATTCTCTGTATCACAGTATGCAGTATGACTTCTAATAACGGATGGACCCGGGCTCTCTAGCACTGAAGTGTCTCGGTCAGCTGTCTTTTCCATCTCTGCTGAGTGAGGTTGCACTCTACTAGAGTTTTCTCTGCTCTGAGGACAACGTCGGCTTGTGTGCCCTGGCTTACCACACGTATAGCAGATGTATCTTCCTTCACTATCTTTTAAAGGTGCACCTTTTGCCTTGCTTTCCTTCGCAAGAGGTTTAACTTTTTCGTTGCTGTTTACCATCTGAAACAGTTCTTCTTGTCGGACAGCTATCTGTTGAATAGCTTCATGGAGTGACTCCAGAGTGAGAGGGGCTGAAGAGCTCTCTGTTGCAATGGTAGCATGAACGACACTGCGTGAATGAGTACTGGTTCTCAGATTGCTTGGAACTTGCACCTCCTCTTCTTCAGACCAAGTAATAGCTTACTGCATAAGCTGGATGAATGTAAAGTCCTTCTCAGCTTTAACTCTTCTCTTCATTTTACGCCGTAGCGAATCATCTTTGAGGCCTAACACAAGCTGTTCCTTCAGTACGCCATCAGCATCAGGAACTCTAGACGGCTCTCGGCTCTGGATGATTCTCAGCTTCTCCTGCATGTCATAAGCATAAGAACGGATGATTTCTCCAGGCATTTGTTTGCGGTCATAAAACTCTTTCAGTCTGCTGCCAATGGGAAGTTGGTCCCCATAAGTCTGGTCCAAAGCATCAAAAATCTAATCCACTGACTTCTCCTTTCCGTTGAGCAAGAACTTGACTGTCATCTCAGTCTCGATCCCTAGGGATGTAAACAGTAGATGGTGCTCTCTGAGCGGCAGCCTGCTGTACAATAACAGTTTTAGCAAGGGAAAGTTCCACTTTCTGTTCAGCACTAGCTTGCTCTAACATGCCTGTCTGCTCACCGAACCGCCTTTGCATCTCTTCAAACTGTTTCTTTAATTCTTCCAGTTCAGCCATAGCGTCGGCTCTAGGACCAGGAACTTACTCTGAATCAGGAATTGATCCTGTTCATGACGCCACTATGTGGCGGAGGGGAATATGCCACTGCCTTGTGGGGGAGATATAGCACTTAATCTAAGGAAGACTGAGTGAGAAACAGGATCCTAGTCCCCCCACCCAATGCTTTTAGTCTTTGTACAAGGGTCTCTTGTATGTGGTGCCTGCCGTGTTGCAGTGTGAAAATGCTCAAGATGTGGTGAGGTGGGCTTCAGGATTTATTTAGTACACGGCAGCACCTGAAGTGCGTGTGTGCAGGAAACTCAGGAAATAAATATAACTGACTGCAAAACCCGCCCTCCACAGATTTAACAGAACAGGTAAGACACCCCCAATCCTTAGTATAAGTGAGTCAAAAATTTGTGTAAACAGGTTCAACTTAAATATATTGACATTTCTTTAAGCTAATGGAATTGTGATTCCTTAGTTTTTTTATAAGAGTGAATCAAATTTGAATGCAATCAACAGAGAAAGAAATAAAAATTTAGAAAACAATAAAGACAGTAAACTAACAACTCTGTAACCATCTCAGTTGAGTCTTGTTCAACAAATGACAATTAGTGTCCCTTTTGTTTTACTCACAGGGGAAAGAGTTTCACATGAACAATCTGTTCACTCAGATTCTTCAATAAAAATTCATGTCAGAGTTCAATTCAGTTTGTTTTTGAAAAACAACAAATATCAAAAGTTCTTTTTGATTCAGTTCAAGAATTCAAAGGTTTTCTTCCATGAATAGGACAAAATCTTTTTTTAAAGAGATTATTTCCAGTCCATTCACAAATTCACGAGTCAAAAAGTCCCCCCCAAATGCAAGAAAAAAAGTATATGAATCCCCCTTGCAGGAAAATTCACTTGTACACAGTTCAGTTCTTAACACTCACAGAAGAGAAAACAATGACTTGCTTACCAGCATTCATAATCAAATAAAGAAAATAATGCATATCACCACTCTTTGGTTGAGGATGAGACGCTGAATGAAGTCCAATTGATGGCAGGGTAATGTTTCTTCACTCTTTGACTCTCAGCGATCGTTTCTGTCTCCGTGATCCTGACAGCTTCAACACGATCCACTGAGGGCACAATCCCCAGCTTCTAGTACACTAAGCAACTGTATCCAGCATGATTTAAGTTCATTTGAACAAAAACAAACTGGACGCGAAACAAAACACACGCAGTTTTGCCTCACTGCCGCATAACTATTAGGCGGGATCAGGCCCACTTCTTCCGCTTCACGCGCGAACACGGCAGAACAACTATCCCGACATGCTCAATAACAGTCATCAAACAACCGGAGACTCAGATACAACGCTGTGCGACTGTAATGCAGGTCGCGGGTCTAAACGCACCCCATTAGCGTCATAAAATTACCCAAAGACGAGCTCCGCAGCAGACTTCTATCCGAAAGCGACATTACGTCGCGAAAGTGCGGACTGTGAAGGAAAGGTTAAGGTCAGGTGACAACGCTACATTCACTTTGAAAAGACGTGCTAACTGAGAGGAGTTTGTCAAAGCTGACTAAAAGTGATCGAGGATGGATAATTTCGACGAACTTGATGAACCTGTGATATCTTCTTCAGGGCGAAAAAGGAAAAGAAAAGCTGAAACATTTTCACGGAACCTTGCAAAAGCAGTGCGTTACAATGGTGAGGGGAAAGCTCCGTGTATTGTGTGTAATCACATCCATAAAGTTTATGATCACAACAACAACAACGTTTGTCAGGCATCTACATTGTCATCTGCGGAGATTACAAAAATTAAACAAGTGTTTTTTTTTTAACTCTAAAACATAAAATGTGGATTTATCTGCTTTTGCCAAACAAAAAAAAAACGACTGTTGGAGTTATCGGCTTTTGCTATAAAACAAACTTTTAATATGTAAAAAAAACATACTTTCAATGAACTTTAATTTAGTAAATTACCTGTATTTGTTTAAGTTATTATTACTTAATCAAAACAACCTAACGTCTCGGTTACGTATGGTAACCCTCGTTCCCTGACGTGTCACGTCGGATGACCAACAAATTGGGATCTCGCTTAGAGAGACCAATCTACTTCGAGAGTAAACTAAACGAGCCAATGCACATTGGCATGCGATTATTGCATCCAGCTGCCGCTGATCACAGCGTGAGTATAATTAGGCAGCAGATCCCGAAGGAGGTTTCGGAAGCAAATACACATATGAACATTCCTTAGGTGCATATGGAAGATTGGAGGTGATTGTATCCCTATTGAAATGGCATAAGTCTGCCGGGGAAACACGGGCTCTGAGGCCATACCATGTACTTTACACACATGGGATCCACTCAGGTCTCTACATATGGAACCCAGCCCTCTACCGGTTCTCACGGATTCATTGAGAGAGGGCCTGGCGCTGGATGCTCTGCCACGTCTGGCTGCCGAGGGGACGGAGGAGCTCAACAGGGTCTACTATATGGACTCTCTGGAGTGGTTTTAGCAAGCCGACCTGAAGCCGGGGCCACTCAGTGCTTCTACCCGTTCAAGGTGAGAACACAGAAGGATACTGGCTCCGCACGAAGGCTATAGAATCTAGTGACCGTGTTTGGGGTCGCCTAGCCCGCAGCTCTACAGATATCTGCCAGCGAGGCACCACGAGCCAGCGCCCAGGAGGATGCAACACTTCTAGTTGAGTGAGCTCGCAACCTGAACAGGCCGGGCAAGACCCTGTGCCTGATAAGCCAGGGTGATGGCATCCACTATCCAGTGGGCCATCCTCTGCTTAGAGACGGCATTCCCCTTCTGCCGGCCTCCGTGACAGACAAAGAGCTGGTCTGACGTCCAGAAGCTTTGTGTCCGGTCTACGTATCACCTTAAGGCTCGGACGGGACAGAGCAAAGCTAGGCTTGGTCTGCCTCCTCCGATGGCAGTGCTTGCAGGCTCACCACCTGATCCCTGAAGGGAGTAGTGGGAACCTTGGGCACATAGCCGGGCCGGGGCCTCAGAGACTCTCTGGAGTGGTTTTAGCAAGCCGACCTGAAGCCGGGGCCACTCAGTGCTTCTACCCGTTCAAGGTGAGAACACAGAAGGATACTGGCTCCGCACGAAGGCTATAGAATCTAGTGACCGTGTTTGGGGTCGCCTAGCCCGCAGCTCTACAGATATCTGCCAGCGAGGCACCACGAGCCAGCGCCCAGGAGGATGCAACACTTCTAGTTGAGTGAGCTCGCAACCTGAACAGGCCGGGCAAGACCCTGTGCCTGATAAGCCAGGGTGATGGCATCCACTATCCAGTGGGCCATCCTCTGCTTAGAGACGGCATTCCCCTTCTGCCGGCCTCCGTGACAGACAAAGAGCTGGTCTGACGTCCAGAAGCTTTGTGTCCGGTCTACGTATCACCTTAAGGCTCGGACGGGACAGAGCAAAGCTAGGCTTGGTCTGCCTCCTCCGATGGCAGTGCTTGCAGGCTCACCACCTGATCCCTGAAGGGAGTAGTGGGAACCTTGGGCACATAGCCGGGCCGGGGCCTCAGAGCTACCTGGGAGTCGGCCAACCCGAACTCTAGGCATGAATCGTCAACTGAAAATGCGTGCAGGTCCCCTACCCTCTTGATGGAGACCAGTGCAAGCAGGAGCAAAGTTTTCATTGACAGAAACTTCAGCTCAACTGTCTGCAAAGGCTTAAATGGGCCTTGCTGTAGTGCTGTGAGCACCAAAGTCAGGTCCCAAGAGGGTATAGAGGGGGGCCGTGGAGGATTTAGCCTTCTCGTCCCCCTAAAGAACCTGATGATCAGGTCATGCTTCCCCAGCAACTTGCCTTCTACGGGGTCGTGGATTGCAGCGACATAGACTTTGAGAGTGGACGGAGACAGCCTTCGCTCCAACCCTTGCTGCAAAAAAGGACAGCACGACTCTGATCGGGCATCTTCGGGGGTCTTCTCGGTGAGAAGAACACCATTCAACGAACAGGTTCCACTTCAAAGCGTAAGCGTGTCTCGTAGACAGTGCTCTCGATGAAGTGATGGTGTCAACTACCTCTTGGGGTAGGTCACCTAGAACCTCCGCGTCCCGTCCAGGGACCAGACATGAAGTTTCCAGAGGTCTGGACGTGGGTGCCAAAGGGTGCCCCGTATCTGAGTCAGTAGATCCTTTCTCAGAGGAATCGGCCAAGGAGGGGCTGTCATGAGGAGCATTAGTTCCGGGAACCAGGTCCGGGTGGGCCAATAGGACACCACTAACAGGACCTGCTCCTCGTCCTCCCTGACCTTGCACAGTGTCTGTGCAAGAAGGCTCACTGGGGGAAACTCATATTTGTGAAGGACCCGCGGCCAGCTGTGTGCCAGTGCGTCTGTGCCGAGTGTTCCCTCGGTCAGGGAGTAGAACAACTGGCAGTTAGAGGTTTCAGCTAGACCGTCTGGGGATGGAGTCGCCATTCTCCCAGGAGCGCAGCTCGAGACAGCTCGTCGGCTGCCCGGATGAGCAGTCCAGGAATGTGAACAGCACGAAGCGACCTCAGATGCTTCTTACTCCAAAGGAGGAGGTGGTGGGCGAGTT
>NW_015505226.1:3203396-3220576 GCF_001515645.1 Sinocyclocheilus grahami
ACTGAAAATGCGTGCAGGTCCCCTACCCTCTTGATGGAGACCAGTGCAAGCAGGAGCAAAGTTTTCATTGACAGAAACTTCAGCTCAACTGTCTGCAAAGGCTTAAATGGGCCTTGCTGTAGTGCTGTGAGCACCAAAGTCAGGTCCCAAGAGGGTATAGAGGGGGGCCGTGGAGGATTTAGCCTTCTCGTCCCCCTAAAGAACCTGATGATCAGGTCATGCTTCCCCAGCAACTTGCCTTCTACGGGGTCGTGGATTGCAGCGACATAGACTTTGAGAGTGGACGGAGACAGCCTTCGCTCCAACCCTTGCTGCAAAAAAGGACAGCACGACTCTGATCGGGCATCTTCGGGGGTCTTCTCGGTGAGAAGAACACCATTCAACGAACAGGTTCCACTTCAAAGCGTAAGCGTGTCTCGTAGACAGTGCTCTCGATGAAGTGATGGTGTCAACTACCTCTTGGGGTAGGTCACCTAGAACCTCCGCATCCCGTCCAGGGACCAGACATGAAGTTTCCAGAGGTCTGGACGTGGGTGCCAAAGGGTGCCCCGTATCTGAGTCAGTAGATCCTTTCTCAGAGGAATCGGCCAAGGAGGGGCTGTCATGAGGAGCATTAGTTCCGGGAACCAGGTCCGGGTGGGCCAATAGGACACCACTAACAGGACCTGCTCCTCGTCCTCCCTGACCTTGCACAGTGTCTGTGCAAGAAGGCTCACTGGGGGAAACTCATATTTGTGAAGGACCCGCGGCCAGCTGTGTGCCAGTGCGTCTGTGCCGAGTGTTCCCTCGGTCAGGGAGTAGAACAACTGGCAGTTAGAGGTTTCAGCTAGACCGTCTGGGGATGGAGTCGCCATTCTCCCAGGAGCGCAGCTCGAGACAGCTCGTCGGCTGCCCGGATGAGCAGTCCAGGAATGTGAACAGCACGAAGCGACCTCAGATGCTTCTTACTCCAAAGGAGGAGGTGGTGGGCGAGTTGCGACATGCGACGGGAGCGCAGACCACCTTGTCGGTTGATGTACGCAACGGTCGCAATGTTGTCCATGCGGACTAGTGCATGCTTACCTTGTAAGCGCACTTTGAGAAGGATCAAGGCAAGGTGCACTGCCAGAAACTCGAGGCAGTTGATGTGCTAGTGCAATTGGGGCCCCGTCCAAACCCCTGACATTGCAAGCCCGTTGTAAGTGGCCCCCCAGCCGGTGGTTGAGGCATCCGTGTGAACCACAGCATGCCTGAAGACCCGGTCTAGGGGCACTCCTGCCTGGAGAAATACAAGGTCTGACCACGGGGTGAAGGTTTGGCGGCAGGCCAGTGTAACTTGGACCCAGTGAGTGCAGCATTGCCACGCCCACTTCGGGACTCGGCCATGGAGTCTCCCAGGAGCCATCCTGCTCTTGAATGTATTCAAGCAGTTCAACACCGACTGAGCACGTTCGCGCATGAGGCGTGCTGTCTGTTTGACCGAGTCTAACTCCATACCGAGAAAAGAGATCCTCTGCGTCGGGGAGAGTTTGCTCTTTTTCCAGTTGACCCGAAGGCCCAACTGGCTGAGGTGCAAGAGCACAAAGTCCCTGTGTTCGCACAACTGATCCTGAGACTGAGCTAATATGAGCCAGTCGTCAAGGTAGTTGAGAATGCGAATGCCTTGTTCTCTCAGATGTACGCAACGGTCGCAGTGTTGTCCATGCGGACTAGTGCATGCTTACCTTGTAAGCGCACTTTGAGAAGGATCAAGGCAAGGTTCACTGCCAGAAACTCGAGGCAGTTGATGTGCTAGTGCAATTGGGGCCCCGCCCAAACCCCTGACATTGCAAGCCCGTTGTAAGTGGCCCCCCAGCCGGTGGTTGAGGCATCCGTGTGAACCACAGCATGCCTGAAGACCCGGTCTAGGGGCACTCCTGCCTGGAGAAATACAAGGTCTGACCACGGGGTGAAGGTTTGGCGGCAGGCCAGTGTAACTTGGACCCAGTGAGTGCAGCATTGCCACGCCCACTTCGGGACCCGGCCATGGAGTCTCCCAGGAGCCTCTGAAATTGTTTCAGTGGGACCGCCATCCTGCTCTTGAATGTATTCAAGCAGTTCAACACCGACTGAGCACGTTCGCGCGTGAGGCGTGCTGTCTGTTTTCGGCCATGGAGTCTCCCAGGAGCCATCCTGCTCTTGAATGTATTCAAGCAGTTCAACACCGACTGAGCACGTTCGCGCATGAGGCGTGCTGTCTGTTTGACCGAGTCTAACTCCATACCGAGAAAAGAGATCCTCTGCGTCGGGGAGAGTTTGCTCTTTTTCCAGTTGACCCGAAGGCCCAACTGGCTGAGGTGCAAGAGCACAAAGTCCCTGTGTTCGCACAACTGATCCTGAGACTGAGCTAATATGAGCCAGTCGTCAAGGTAGTTGAGAATGCGAATGCCTTGTTCTCTCAGGGGAACAAGGGGTGTCTCCGCAACTTACGCGAAGACACGGGGCGACAGGGACAGCCCGGAGGGCAGGACCTCGTACTGATGTGTTCGTCCTTCGATCCGCAGCAATGGTCTGTGGTGCGGAAGGGTCGACACATGAAGTACGGATCCTTCAGGTCGATCGCTGCAAACCAATCTCGGGGATGGATGCCTTCCTATGTCAACATCTTGAATGGTAACCGGTGAAGGGCCCGGTTCAAGACACGAAGGTCCAAGATTGGTCGTACCCCACCGACTTTCTTGGGTACAATGAAGTAGGGGCCGTAAAACCTTGTCTTCATATCGGCTGGAGGAACCGGCTCTATCGCATCCTTCGCCAGCAGGACTGCAATCTCTGCATGCAAGACAGGGGCATCTGCTGCTTTCACTGAAGTAAAGTGGACACCCCTGAACTTGGGAGGGCGCCGGGCGAACTGAATGGCATAGCCGAGCCTGACGGTTCGAAGAAGCCATCGAGACGGGCTGGGTAGCGCTAGCCAGGCTCCCAGACGCCGTGCAAGTGGCACCAACAGAACTACAGGCGTACACGCAGTGGGGCAGCGAGGAAGAATGCAGGGACCCGGCCCGGGGCGTCTCGTAGCCGGTCCGAGGTGGGGTCTGAGTGTGTGTAACACTGACCTGTGTTCGAGCAGAGGGTGCGTGGGTAGTCCGTTGGTTCGTCCTCCCGATCCGCCCACTGCTGCTCACTGGAGAGAGAGGAGGGTGAGTGTGATACGACACTGGATCGACCACAACCCCCCGTCCCCTCTGGGGACCCAGAGATAGAAGAGATTGCTCTTTTGTCGAGTATTCGAGAGGTCAGTGGGGGGAAAAAAAGAAACAAATGATTCTCCGCCCGGCCCTCCCACGGGGGAGTGCTCCATCTCCGGATTGCCCGTCTCAGGGCCTCTTGCTCTTTCGCTTGCCACCAGGTTTGGCAGGGGTCTGGATGGGTGGGGAGGCTGCCCTGCGACTGGCTCCACGGCGCAGCTTTGCTGGAGGCTGCTGCGGATGCTGTGCGGGAGCAGGGGCGGTGGCAGGGGGCCGCCCTCGGCGACGAGCGGGCTGAGCGCCGGGGCAGGATGCCTGATGGCCTCAGTCTGCTTTTAAGCAGAGGAGAACTGCTGGGCAAAGTTCTCCACCGTGTCAACGAAAAGGCCGGTCTGGGACATGGGGGCATTCAAGAATCGTGTCTTGTCCGTCTCGTGCATGTCGGCCAGATACAGCCAGAGATGGAGCTCCTGGACCATCATAGTGGACATCGCACGACCCAGAGACCACGCTGTAACCTTCGTCGCTCGTAGCGCGAGGTCAGTCGCGGTGCGGAGTTCTCTGAGAACTTCCGGGCCGCGACAACCCTCGTGCAAGTCCCTCAGTGCCTTGGCCTGGTGCACTTGCAACAACGCTGCAGCATGTAAGGTGGAGATAGCTTCTCTACAGGCTGTATAAGCATCACTGGCCAGTCGAGTACCTACAGACCCAGGAGGGGAGGCACAGTTCGCCCTGCAGGGTGGAGGCAGTATTAGGACACAACTGCATTGCAACCGACCGCTCCACCGGGGGACCCCTGTAATCAGTCGAGGGTGGTGAGGGAGGAGGAAGCAGCAGATCAGTTTCCGGCAGTAAAAGGTGCTGTCCACGACCTGGTGAGCTCCTCATGCACCTCCGGGAAGAAAGGCACCGAGGCGGGGCACTTAGAACCAGCGCGGACCATCCCGAGAACCAATCGTGCAACCTTGAGGGCTCGGGACACGGTGGAAGTCTCCACTCGAGCCCTACCCCCACGGTGGCCCGGGAAAGCATAGCCGTTATTTCTGGATCCGATTTAGGCATTGCTACAGTCCCGGAGGACAGC
The DNA here is from genome assembly GCF_001515645.1 of Sinocyclocheilus grahami. Taxonomy (NCBI): domain Eukaryota; kingdom Metazoa; phylum Chordata; class Actinopteri; order Cypriniformes; family Cyprinidae; genus Sinocyclocheilus; species Sinocyclocheilus grahami. The sequence continues at coordinate 3,207,687 of NW_015505226.1, forward strand.
AGCGCAGCCGAATCGTCCTCTCCAGAAAGCTCCGGCTCACCCTCCGATGCAGCGATCAACATCTGGTCGTTGGGAGGAGCACCAAAGGATATGGCTGGTGCGCTCCTTGTAGAGGGCCCAGCACATTCCATTGGCAGCTCAACTAGTTGCGGAGTGCAAGAGGAGCGATGGTCCCCCGAGGGTTGGTTCCCTGGAGGGTTTGCCATCACTGTTACCCTCAGACCGCCCGTGCTACTGCCTGAAGTAGCCCCCGCCTGACTGCTGCCATGACGAGAACTGGATCGAGGCAGAGGCAACGGAACTCCGCCCCTTTGAAGAAACGGCGCTTGGCCCGCAATGAGAACATGACTCATCCACAAACGCCACCTCAGCGTGCTAGATGCCCAGGCACGTGAGGCAGCGATCGTGAACATCACCCAGTGCCAGGTAACGACCGCATCCAGAAACGCCCGGGTGATACATTGTCTATAGCAAGACCCACATCGTCTTTACAAAGACGTAACATCAAGTTTGCCATACAGCGTCGTCTTTAAAAAGACGCACCCGTAATTGTTCTTTTAGGGAAAAAGCTCTTTTAGCATGCTGAGGCGCACAGGGGAGGGTCTCTCTAATGCCGAGTTCACACTGCACGATATTAGCCCGATTTTTCACTCGCCGACAGGTTTTGCGAAATCGCCGACAAATGCCCGACATCGGAGGCAAATCGGTGCTCGTTTACGCAATTCACAATCACGCTGTGTGCAATGAGTTCTGACTGAAAAACACATCTGCGATCACCTACAGCCAATGAGAGACCAAGATACAGGGCAGCGGGAAGTTCGGGGAGGAGTTATAGACCAGAATATCAGTATTTTAATAGATATATGAACAATTATATCATACAGAAACAAGCACAAACATTTGCTTGACCAGCCACAACATCAGCATTACAGTTACTGCAAAATTATTTACCTCCAACTCTCTTTGCAGAACATGCACCCAATCCCTGTTCCCTTCATCTCCCTCCTGCATAATCTGTTTTTCTTTTTCACCTTGTAGCTGGAAATCAGCTCACAGACAATTTGCCTGCTATATATATATATTTTTAATAATTACAGTCTTGCTCGCGAGAACTCCGGTCTGATGCACGCGGGTTCTCGCAATATTTCCTTATCACTTCTCGCGTGTGTTTTGTTGTGAAACGTAGTTTGCGGACCAGACAGAGCTGTCGGCGATTCTTCCTATTGTGAAGTCATGCAGTGTGAAACCCCCTGTCGCCAATCCATCGTGCAATGTGAACACAGCAGCAACTGAATGCTACCCCAGATAGTCATGCAGTGTGAAAACAACGGCGATCCGACGAGTTTGGAAATCGTGCAGTGTGAACTCGGCATAAGTGAGATCCCAATTCGTCGGTCATCCGACGTGACGTCGGGAGTGACCGACTGAAAGGGAACTGCAGATGGATTGATATTACTTGGAATGCACAATAAAAAAAACGTGATTTCTGAAAAAGTTCAAATGGAGTTATCGGTTCCCTACATTTGATTATCTGAGCATACTACAAATAATAATCTTCTGTATTATAATTTCAGACTTCAGTCATAATATTTCTTCTATATTAGCATACAAGGTTTAAAATTAATCTAGTAATCGTAAATGAAAATTTTCATAAGCAACCATATTTAATTTTTTTAAATAAGCCCACAAAAAACGCAAACCGTGACCCGGGATTTTTTCACACAACAAGAAGTTGTGTGTAATAAGCAGACTTGGCAACTCTGAATGGCAATCAGCAACGATTTATATAGGCAGTTGGCTCCTCCCATTTTGATTACTATTTATTCTTGCCCCTTAGATACAAATGAACTTGTTGCCTATAAATTGGTTATTGACTTCCTAGGTATTGAGGATTAAGGCAATGGCTGTCCATCTGTAGTTTGAGTCGAAAGTCCAATGCATAAATGCTTGCTTTCTCTAGTTGAGAATAGAAGTTGAGATGCACTTGCAAAGTTACTCATAGTCAGTAGAATGTCTGTAGGTGACCATCGAAATAAAGTGTTAGCAAATGATAAGCAGACAGACTACTAATACTCCAATGACTGGTAGTTGACATGTAGTTGCAGAATTACCTATATTTAGTAGAATGCCTAAAGTGGACTATCAAAATAAAGTATTACCTTTAATATAACCTTCCAAACAAACTGAGTGACAATATGTCTGGCTGTGGCAATTTGCCCTGATCTCCCTTTATCATTTTTATTATTACTCTTCTACCACAAGAGGGCCCTATTAGATAGCGTTTCCTCTGGAACATTTGCTATATTCTCCCATTTCAGACTGAGTTTACGCCTGTCTGGATTTTGACCATTGTTACAGGTGTACGATGAGGTTACATCACTGTCATCATTAGTATGAGAGAGAGGCAATAATGTTACGCTGCCTGTAACTGATAGATGAGATCTGAGAAGGGAAGACAGGGGGAGGACATTTTCAGACAGTAAGGTGGATATTTCAGACAGCTGTAGGAAGCACAAGGAGACAGCCATTGAGATATTCAGAGCTTTTCGAATATAGCTTTTTCACAATGTCATGTCATATCTATGTTGTGTCTGTACATCATTGGCTCACAAAATAAATAAATATATGAATAAATGTTTTTATTATTATTATTATTATTATTTTAGTTTGTTGAATCATTAGTATATGGGTGACGAGAGATATCTGGATAAAAACAAGCCTTTCTTCCACTGTATACAAGTCAGGGCGAAATGTTAAATGACTGCCGCTGACTGAGTCTAATCTATGAGGTATGTTCACACAGCCACAGCTGGGACCACAAGCCATTTCTGGTGTGCAGTGGGGGCACAGCAATCTTATCTTTAACGGGTCCCTTGGAGGAACATTCTTTTTAGACCTACAGACCTGGAATAACCTACTTCTCTCCATCCTCCCAAAATTATTTTACTACAAACCAGATGAGATCACCTCTAACCCCCTTCCATTTCTCTGTGTGCTTTATGAGAGATATAAAAATGCTGCGTAATTCTATTAGAATTTAGATTATAGATTTATCTCTTATCGACATAAACTGACCCTCGTGTCTTTTCCATTCCATTCGGCAAATTGGTCTTATGTAAGCATAATATTTTTTCTTGTATTATCTGTATCGGTGGGCCACACAGATGATGAAAAACATGGATTAATAAATGCAAAAAGAAAAAAAAATGTTAATACAATGCTGAACGTGTTTCTGCAGACAACATTCTGAGGGAATCTGTGTTCAGCAAGGGAATGCGCAGACTTCTGTTTTAGAGAAATGCCTTTCACATCCTAATAAAGGACCATCTGAAATCCCTATTTAGTATAACAAGGTATTATGTTTAGTAGATTACATAAATGTGGCATTAGTTTTCTTTCACTTTGCTACTTTCACATTTACCGTTTTAAATGTAGTATCAATATGCCTAATCTAAGTGTGTTTTTGTACTTTTCTCGCCTTACACAAGCACATAGGAACAGATGGGTTGAATTGTGTATCCACCTGCTATTTGGCAAGAACATAAGCAGCACATAGGCTTAACGTTATCAACAGTCTGCAAGGCCATCACAAAAAACTCCCAAATGCTATTTGTTTTATTATACTGTTCTATATTCACATTAAATCTGACTATTATGCAGTCCATTTCATTTACACTAGATGAGAACGACCGAAATCAAATGCAGTGGTGATAGTTGGTGCCATATTTGGTTAGTTACTGTATACAGTAAATTGTAAAATTCTCATAACAGCTCTCCAAATGTTTCTGTTCATTTTTAATGATTCAAATGAATGATGGAACAGAAAACCACTCTCAGCAGGGCCAAAAGGTGTCAGAACAAGTTTAGGGAAACATGGGAAAATCAGCGCTTAAGCTGAAGGCCCTAAGATGCACAGCAGGTCTCGGAGTTCTTCCTCAGTTCAGACTATAATTGGCTGATGCACAACAGTGCACCTGAAACATGGCCAGAACACATTTACTACACCAGCAGTTACATACTGTATTTTTCAGCCAAAGAAATAGCCTTACCTGAGCAGTATTCTAACAGAAACAGTTCCAAAAGGACATCCTGAGGGATCCATGAGAGGTAAGAGGTCTGGATATGGAATATCAAAAACACAAGGCAAGATTTATATAACTTATGGTGAAACTCACCCATTCTCTGTGGTTCATAATGTGCAGATGTGATGTGTTGGTTCATGACAAACAAATATGTTGTCTTGTCTCAATTTACTGGACTCCAGAAACTAAAAAAACAGGGTCTGTAATGTAGTTTTTCATTACTTATTTATACACCGGGGCCTTTATTACTATTTTTGAGAAATAAGTTATTTATTTGCCTTCATATTAAAGGTACACTCAGGCTAAAACCGAAACCGCATACTTACCTACTATAGTTGTTTGCAAACAGTATGTGGAAAGAGCAGAATTTCTGAATTCCTGGGCTGTATCAGAAATCTCATAATTGCCTGAGATATAGTATGCAAAAAAAAAAAAAAATCTATAAGAAAAGAATAGTACATCCAAATTCATTGTAATTATAAAACAGTATGCAAAAAGTACCCGGATAACCTACATCCAGTAAGATTTGCAGAAGTGTGCATCCAATGGACTCTTTACTATCACATGAGGCCACGGGAGTGAATGTGAGTGTGAGGTTTTGTGAATGCCAGTGAAATGATGCAAGTGACGCTGTAGGTCACATGACAATGACAACATGGCAGTTGCATGGCAATATTATTTATTTATTTATTTTTTAATGGTTGCAAAGTAATTTCTTATTCAAAAGTTGTACCTACTCAGAGGTTATGCAATTTTGGATGGGCAAATATAGTAGTCATCTTGGAATTATACTGAAACCTAGTGGTGTGGATGTAGCATCATGCAAAAGTGAACATTTCAGTTAACAACTGTATAAACAAAAACTGTATATATGTAAATCCACAAAGTGAAAGTGTTGAGATTACTCAGAAACATGCGATCTCAACATGTCTGCCACCATGAGACTTCTCTAGGTAAAACATCATAAAATCATCCACATGAAATCATAAAAGATCGGTTTAGTAATATCTTTCTTTGTAAATGCTCTAAACTGTCTCTATGGTGTCTGATCTAAAAAAGCTACAGAAAAGAGGTGTGCTAAGATTCATCAGCATGACATGTGACTTCCTTCACTTGGTCAGAGGAAATGACATATGCTGGCCCACTGAAACCCCAAGATTTGATTTTCTAACAGCGTAAGAAGAAGGTACCACAGAGGTGGTGATGAGAGTTAGAGCTAAACAAAGAGAAAAATACAGTGGGGTGTTTAAAAAGACTCAGTAGGATGTGTTGCCAGGGGAACAGGCTGCTTTGAGTTGCACTGAGTAAGATAAGGGCATTCAACATCGGGGGAAGACAAAGTCCTTGGCCTCCATTGATGTTTGGCTGATTGTACTGAGGAGGCCATCTGAATTCTAAACATAAAGCAAAATGCAACAGGAATAAACAACAGCTGGACAACATGTTTTTATTTTTTGCTTTTCCTTTGGTCTCAACTTTAAGCACCTCCAGACTCCAATATGACTAGTTATACTGAATTATAATACTTAATTTGATGTATTTATTTATAAAAAAGAAGAATTATAAAATAGATGCATGCATGTAGATACATATACCTGCATGTCATGTTAAAAAAAAGTGTACACAACACTATGAAACTTAATTTTATATGATATTTGCATTTATTATAATTAATTTACATATATTTACAAATAATTGGCTAGTAAATAAAATTCTTATTTTTTCTGCAAAAAGTGATAGGAAGCACATCGAATCTGGTGTAATCGAAAATGCTGTCATAGGCCTTTTTGTGCTCAGCTGCTTGTTTCCAGAATGCTTAGCCTAGTTATAGATCTGTGTAGGTGCTTAATTTTTCACTGCTCTTTTGGGAGAGCAAACAAACACAGAAGTGTGTGCTCCCACATTACTCATGCTAATTGCTTTACATAAATCACTGTGGAGAAACTGACAGTAATCAACAAAAGACAAAATATGTGCTTGGTTGACCCAGCTTTCCTTTCCCCATTTCCTCCAATTTTATGCCACATATCTGTGCCATCTACTCAGCTAAAGTCTTAAATGAGCATTTTTCCTCTATTAAGTCATGCATTTCCATGATTTCTTGCGGTAGGAAATAAGAAGTAAAGGGCAAAGGCTGCCAAGACCATTTCCATAAACATAATTAATGAGAGGGAGAGAGGCCAAACCTCTGCCCTTTAACCAACTTCAAACAGAGCAACACACATTCTTATATATACAGAAAGAGAGAGAGAGAGAGTGAGAGATGCTGCACCTGAAATGAAAATCACACAGCATCAGTGACCCCATCATCTGTGGACTTTGCACATGCAATTCATATCTCTTTGGTCAGGTATCTGCCATATAAATACAGATAGGGACTCTCACAGAATTTCTTTGCACATATGAAATTACAGGTGGAAATAAAATCTCTCTCTCTCTCTCTCCCTCTCCCTCTCTTAATTTTCAATTCAATTTAAGAGTGCTTTATTGGCATGACAAAAATTATACATTTGTATTGCCAAAGCAATTGCAGCTGGACTGCTTACAAATAGTATACATATGTATTAACAGAAAGAAAAAGAATAATAGAAATAATAATATATAAAAAGTATTAAGCATGTAGTGCAAAATGAATTACTAATGTATGTAAGTATATAAACTAGAAATAAAAATAAAATAAGGGATTAGACATATTTACAGAAGCAAAATATACATCTAAGTAATATAATACAGTAATTTGGCATAATATAATCTACATGTGCTGGAAACATCAGATCAGGGCAGGTTGAGTGTTTTCTCTTCTATGGTGACAGGCAGAAACATATTGAGCAGCAAACACACAGCAGTTCTTGTGTTCTCCTAACAGATATGGCAGTTTCTCCTGGTTTGAAAGAGTTTTAAATGTCTGATGGATCTGCTGTATTTTATCATAGAACACTGTCCGTATATCTGTGTATTTGGGGCATTCTGTTAGGAAGTGCAGTTCTGTTTCCATCTGATTCAGATCACAGTGTGAACACAGTCTCTGCTCTGGTGGCAGCCATGTTTTTCTGTGTCTGCCCGTCTCTATTGTGTCCGCTGAGTCTGTATCTGGTCAACGTGCTTGCCACCATGAGACTTCTCTAGGTAAAACATCATAAAATCATCCACATGAAATCATAAAAGATCGGTTTAGTAATATCTTTCTTTGTAAATGCTCTAAACTGTCTCTATGGTGTCTGATCTAAAAAAGCTACAGAAAAGAGGTGTGCTAAGATTCATCAGCATGACATGTGACTTCCTTCACTTGGTCAGAGGAAATTACATATGCTGGCCCACTGAAACCCCAAGATTTGATTTTCTAACAGCGTAAGAAGAAGGTACCACAGGGGTGGTGATGAGAGTTAGAGCTAAACAAAGAGAAAAATACAGTGGGGTGTTTAAAAAGACTCAGTAGGATGTGTTGCCAGGGGAACAGGCTGCTTTGAGTTGCACTGAGTAAGATAAGGGCATTCAACATCGGGGGAAGACAAAGTCCTTGGCCTCCATTGATGTTTGGCTGATTGTACTGAGGAAGCCATCTGAATTCTAAACATAAAGCAAAATGCAACAGGAATAAACAACAGCTGGACAACAAGTTTTTATTTTTTGCTTTTCCTTTGGTCTCAACTTTAAGCACCTCCAGACTCCAATATGACTAGTTATACTGAAATATAATACTTAATTTGATGTATTTATTTATAAAAAAGAAGAATTATAAAATAGATGCATGCATGTAGATACATATACCTGCATGTCATGTTAAAAAAAAGTGTACACAACACTATGAAACTTAATTTTATATGATATTTGCATTTATTATAATTAATTTACATATATTTACAAATAATTGGCTAGTAAATAAAATTCTTATTTTTTCTGCAAAAAGTGATAGGAAGCACATCGAATCTGGTGTAATCAAAAATGCTGTCATAGGCCTTTTTGTGCTCAGCTGCTTGTTTCCAGAATGCTTAGCCTAGTTATAGATCTGTGTAGGTGCTTAATTTTTCACTGCTCTTTTGGGAGAGCAAACAAACACAGAAGTGTGTGCTCCCACATTACTCATGCTAATTGCTTTACATAAATCACTGTGGAGAAACTGACAGTAATCAACAAAAGACAAAATATGTGCTTGGTTGACCCAGCTTTCCTTTCCCCATTTCCTCCAATTTTATGCCACATATCTGTGCCATCTACTCAGCTAAAGTCTTAAATGAGCATTTTTCCTCTATTAAGTCATGCATTTCCATGATTTCTTGCGGTAGGAAATAAGAAGTAAAGGGCAAAGGCTGCCAAGACCATTTCCATAAACATAATTAATGAGAGGGAGAGAGGCCAAACCTCTGCCCTTTAACCAACTTCAAACAGAGCAACACACATTCTTATATATACAGAAAGAGAGAGAGAGAGAGTGAGAGATGCTGCACCTGAAATGAAAATCACACAGCATCAGTGACCCCATCATCTGTGGACTTTGCACATGCAATTCATATCTCTTTGGTCAGGTATCTGCCATATAAATACAGATAGGGACTCTCACAGAATTTCTTTGCACATATGAAATTACAGGTGGAAATAAAATCTCTCTCTCTCTCTCTCCCTCTCCCTCTCTTAATTTTCAATTCAATTTAAGAGTGCTTTATTGGCATGACAAAAATTATACATTTGTATTGCCAAAGCAATTGCAGCTGGACTGCTTACAAATAGTATACATATGTATTAACAGAAAGAAAAAGAATAATAGTAATAATAATATATAAAAAGTATTAAGCATGTAGTGCAAAATGAATTACTAATGTATGTAAGTATATAAACTAGAAATAAAAATAAAATAAGGGATTAGACATATTTACAGAAGCAAAATATACATCTAAGTAATATAATACAGTAATTTGGCATAATATAATCTACATGTGCTGGAAACATCAGATCAGGGCAGGTTGAGTGTTTTCTCTTCTATGGTGACAGGCAGACACATATTGAGCAGCAAACACACAGCAGTTCTTGTGTTCTCCTAACAGATATGGCAGTTTCTCCTGGTTTGAAAGAGTTTTAAATGTCTGATGGATCTGCTGTATTTTATCATAGAACACTGTCCGTATATCTGTGTATTTGGGGCATTCTGTTAGGAAGTGCAGTTCTGTTTCCATCTGATTCAGATCACAGTGTGAACACAGTCTCTGCTCTGGTGGCAGCCATGTTTTTCTGTGTCTGCCCGTCTCTATTGTGTCCGCTGAGTCTGTATCTGGTCAACGTGCTTTTCAGTTTCTTATCTGACACTTGTGTACAGATACTCTGCCCTACTGTACTCTCTCTTTAGGGCCAAATAGCATTGCACTTTACTCTGCTGTTGTGTTTGGGTTTGCCAGTGAGTGATGTAGTTCTGTTTGATTTGTGCAGTAATCTGACTGATTCTGATGTTGTGATTCAGAGCAGCAGTAGATGTTAGTGAAGCATCAGGACTGAAGCTCTGGATCAGCTGAGGGAGGGGCTTGCTTTCTTTGCAGGGCTATATAATGATATGATTGGGGGTCACTGAGCTTCAGATGTTTCCAGAATTTAATTGCCTTTTTTGTATCTTTATGATTAGATGATATTTGCCTAATTCTGCCCTGCATGCGTTATTTGTTGTGTGCCGGTGCATGTGTAATATATTTTTACAGAGTTCTCTCTCTCTCTCTCTCTCTCCCTCTTATTCCCTGTATATTAAATCACCTAGCTGAACTAACCATCCAAGCTATTGAGTCATTGAAAACCAAGCATGGATAGCCATATTAGAAACAGAAAACCATTTTATCTATATAAGTGTAATATACAGTACATTAGCTAAAGCAATGGCTCTCGGTTGGTTGTATATTTAATCATCCAGTTGGACTATATTTACTGTTTGTTTGTTGTTAAGGTATAAATGTTTCAAACTTTTTAATATAACCTTTTTTTTCAGCACAGTTTTAATTTAGTATCATCCTTGTGCATAAACACAGTTAATCATACTTGTCTGTGTATGAGAAGATCTCAGCATGAAACTCTATGGGATTGATATCACTTGCAAAAGTCAGCAGTGGGCTGAGGTTCCTTTGAGATCGCAAACTCCGCAATGACTATAGCGTAAACATATTTCTAAAAAGGAGAAATGTATAATTGAATTAGAGCCGCATGGTTAAATTCCAGTGTCAGTGACATGTAAAATACTTCATAATGTATTGCTTTTCTCAGTTTGAGTTCAGATGAAAAAGCAGTGCCGTGTTTATTCTGAAGCTACTCAGGTACTTGAAAGCCAATTAATTTCATATTTAAATGTATGAATCTGTAGCATGCACATACATCACAAAAAAAGTGACATCTGGCATACATCACCCTCTTTTGATGTTTAGCTGATGAAAATAATTAGTCTTAATCCGAGATGCCAGCATGCAGACGGAGGTTTTATCAGACATTATAATCATATAAAATAGTATATAGATGAATGGCTTGCCAATTTAATTGAAGACATTTCTTACCCCGTGTTTTAGTACAAGGAAGTAAGTCTGGTAAAGTAATCTTGACCATTCGTCAATATTTGATCTTCTCTCATTCAAATGTAATTTAACACAAACAAAAAGATAGCGTGTGAGTATTTGGTTTGTATTATTAAAAACAGGCTGGAAATTGGGATAGTTTTCCAAATTTCTCATCACACTTCTTATCTCCCTCATACCCCAGAGGTGGGTTCATCGAAATATTGAGCATGTGAAACATTTAATGCTCAGAGCACTTCACCACCCCACACAAGACTGCACAAATAAATTGACAGAAGATTGCAGGTGACTAATTTGACTATATTTTACTTGTAATGCGTGCTTTTTAAACAATGTGTGAACGATGCAATTAGTTACTGGGACAGTCTTTCATACTTTTCATGATGAACCTCTCATTTATCTATCACAAACCTCAAGACTGGAAATAACCAATTGGGAGGTTTAAGGGTGGGCTGTGGGGATGAATGATGACAGAAGCAATGGCACACTAGCATGCAAAAGAAGGCTACCTGTCCACCCCACTAATGCACTTGATGTGATTTGTGAGTCAGCTGCGAAGAACCTGCGCAGCTCATGTAGGGAAAAACCCTGAACAGGTGTTGTAAAAGACCGATGCAGCTGGGATTTGCTTGTGAAGCAAACAGCTCAGCTGGGGATTGGATTTCTGAACAAAAATCTGTCCGACTTGAACACTGCCAAGCATTAACCTATTTGAATAATAATTGGTCCACATACTCTCTTCTTTTTGTGCCTTGGTGCTGTGCTCCAACTGTTATAAGTATATGTGCACTGTAAAATCTTGGAACATGAACTTGTTGAAGCCATATCTCATGAGGTCTTTCAACTGTTTCAATTATTCACTTTCTTGTTAGTAGTGATGGGAAGCAAATTTGTGATGTCACTGTTACAAGAATAATCTGTGTGTATAAAAAGCGATGACAAGGACAACAGATGGCATGCACAATGCTTAAATATCTTGTCAGATATATATTATGTTTGCAGGCTTGATTGAAGTTGTTTTGATGTGATGTAGGGATGCTAGTGAAAATATCCCACAGATCTGAAAATAGATTTTGAAATAAGCATCAAATTTTCATTGAGCTGGCTGAGGATAAGACCACAAGTCTTACATGAAAGGTACAAATATGACTTCCTCTAAGTGGGGTTACTAATGCATACATGCATGCAAGTTGTATATTAGCCAAATGAGTGAACTAAGAAACACATCAGTTATTTGAGTTATCCCATGTCTATGTGATGGTCTACAAATAAAGGATAATGTACAATCAGCTGTTCATTGCCGAATAATACATACCTACGCATGAAATATGTTTGAGTTTAAATTATTTCAGAATTTTATCAGGAGTCTATATTATCTTAAAGCTTTCTCTAAGAAAAAAAAAATCCATAACATTGTACAGAACAGTCGACCAAAAAAAAGACAAACACATTCTGAAGTTCTCTGATGTAATTTAATCAAGACTGAAACAAAAAAGCAGCTCTGATGGGAGGATCAGACCATTTCACTGATTGGATCTTTGAATCTTGAATAATAAAAAAAATAGCTAAACTTCAAAGTCTTTCTGTGAATTTTCATTTGAGGAGAGTTTAATTTAAATTTTGGGCCTATGAAGTGGGTATAAAATGTCTACACACCCTTGTTAAAGGGATAGTTCACCAGGATGTTGCACATGTGCGATCATGGCACACAAAAAAAGTTCATTTTCACTATTTACAAGTCGCATAAAATATTCAATCAACTGAAAAGCATTGTCTTTGAACAATCCACTGCTAGTGACACTTTCAGTTACCCGGATGAGCAGTCTGCTCTGTATGATTTACAGTATTATCAGAACATTATGTTATCAGAACATTAAATCAGAGTGCGGAGTTTAAAAAAATGACCAATCAGAATAAGTATTCCAGAGAGCCATGTAATAAGGGAAAAATAAACAGCCCTGAGCATAAATGTTCACAGGTAAATGCCAATTTTAAGGAAGCCTTTAATAGGCATTTTAGTCAATGAAAATGTCCAGGGAGACTAGGCTGACACTGTAGGTAAACACTATGCATACATCTGCATATTTGCATAGATGATTGCGGCTCCCTAAAGTAATTGAGTTAGGTTTTTCCACAGGCAACCCTGATTTGAATAACCAACACCAAAATCGCTGCATACCGAATGGGTAATGCAGCATTCTCATTTGTAAGAAAAACAAAAAAAGTAGATTTTTATTGCTTGTCTTTAGGGAATGTGTGTGTGTGTGGGGGC
>NW_015505226.1:3220809-3235125 GCF_001515645.1 Sinocyclocheilus grahami
TGAGTCGTAGGACTCAGTTGAATGAGTGTGCTGAATAGAATGATTATTGTCTTAATTAACTTTTTGTTATGACAGGAGCTGAATTGGGAGCTCCATATCTAAATCATCTCATTTACATCCACCTCTTCACTCATTAACATACAAAAAAGATTCCCGTTTCAATGAGAAAGTTTGGATTCCACCCTCACCACAGTGTCATCATAGTCTGATTGACCTGTTAGGCGGGAATCCCCTGAGTCTTTTTTTATTTGTTTGATTGCATGGGGCCTGTAGCAACTCATAATGTAATAACTGCACATAATGTAATTAAGTATTACATTATTATTGTAATAAAATGTTCATGATGTAATAATTTTCTCAAAATGTAATAAAATCTTGAGCTCATAATGTAATAACAATTATTACATTATGATACATTTATTACATTATAAACTGACCAAAAATAATGTAATGTTGTCATAATTATATAATTAGACTTATAATAAAGTATAAGCAGCCCAGTATAAGGGACAGTCAAAATATTTGTGCTGTTATTTAGCCTATGTGTATAATATATATATATATATACCAGTGGTGGGCCGTCAGGGCCAGCACAGCCTTCTCTGCTGGCCTAAACATTATCAGAATCACTGATTTATATATTATATATTTTTCCATGAATGTGTATTAAATTATTTCCAATATTTCTCTCGGTTGCACTGCTTCCAGCAGTGTATGTTTATATTAGAGCTTTTATCCAATCATATTTCAGCAATCGTGTTGCCAGGGTCAAAGAAATCTGCCTTAAGGCCTTCAGAATCCACAGTGCAGGCGTCTGTTAGCTTAAATCAATGGCAATGAAACCGTTGCTTTAACCAATCAGATTTCGAGTTGGCAGCACCAGGGCCATCTACCTGGCTAACGATAATGTCAGCATTTTCTCGTCATTTGATTGGATGGTCAGCGTAGTAGCTAGCAAACAGCATCACTGTAAATCATTTTATTAAAACTTAGTAAAACTTTTATTACTGTTTCTCAGGTTTAGATTTTTAGTGCATTTTGAAAAAAATATTTGCCTACCATATTTAGTCAATCTAAAAACAGTAGTCCTAATAACTGCGAAAAACAACCACACACCTCCTCGGCACCGGCTCTGTGAAAGACTCATGAAGATGAAAAACCACTACGGTTCCATTCTTCCCGGAAGTGCATGAGGAGGTTACTAAGTCTTGGAAGGCACCTTTTTCTGCCCGAAACAGACTTGGTGCCTCCTCCGTCCTCACCACCCTCGACGGGGGGGCGGGCCAAGGGTATGTGGACATCCCTCCGGTCGAGCGCGCGATTGCCATGCAGCTCTGCCCGCAAAGCGCCGCCGCCTGGAGAGGTAGTCCACGCCTTCCGTCCAGGGCCTGTAAGTTCTCGTCCGCTCTGACGGCTAAGGCTTACAGTGCTGCTGGACAGGCCGCTTCCGCCCTGCACGCCATGGCCCTCCTGCAAGTCCACCAGGCCAAGGCGTTGAAGCAGTTGCACGAGGGTGGTGCTGACTCAGGTGTGCTGCAGGAACTGCGCACGGCGACGGACCTCGCGCTGAGAGCGACGAAAGTCACGGCGCGGGCCCTGGGTCAGTCGATGTCCACATTGGTGGTCCAGGAGCGCCACCTATTGCTGACCTTGGCGGATATGAGGGAGGCCGACAAGCATCGCTTCCTGGACTCCCCGATCTCCCAGGCCGGCCTATTCTGCGAAGCGGTGGAATAGGCCGGCCTGGGAGATCGGGGAGTCCAGGAAGCGATGCCTGTAGCGATGCAACAGTTCTCCGCCGCGCAGAAGCAGACGGAGGCGTTTCGACATATCCTGCCCCTGCGGTCTGCTGCTGTCTCCACCCCACTGCTGGCGGCAGCCCCTCTGTCTGCTCGTCCGCCTCCGCCCCTGCCAAGCCCGTGAAGCGCCAGGGCAGGTGGCGTCCCTGACACGGGCGACCCGGAGCTCTTGGATCCTGCTCTTCAGGAGATGGTGACTGCACCACTCCTTCCCCCGGAGGAGGGCCGGGTGGAGAATCTTTTGTTCCCGTTTGTTTCTGTTCCGCCACTGGCTCTTTCCTGTAGGATGGGTTGGAGCGAAGGCTGTCTCCCTCCACCCTTAAAGTGTATGTTGCCGCCATTGCCGCACATCACGAGGCAATAGACGGTAAGTCTTTGGGGAAGCACGACTTGGTCATCAGGTTTCTCAGAGGGGCAAGGAGGTTAAATCCTCCGCGCCCCCACCTGTTACCCTCTTGGGATCTCCCCTCGGTCCTGACGGCCTTGAAGGAGGAGCCCTTCGAGCCTCTGCAGTCGGTAGAGCTTAAGTTTCTGTCATTGAAGACAGTGCTCCTCACCACATTGGCCTCGGTCAAGAGGGTAGGGGGACCTGCAGGCATTTTCGGTCGACGATTCGTGCCTAGAATTCGTAACGGGTATCTCTCACATTGTCCTGAGACCCCGGCCTGGATATTTGCCCAAAGTTTCCACCACGCCTTTTAGGGATCAGGTGGTGAACTTGCAAGCGCTGCCCCGGGAGGAGGCAGACCCAGCCATCGCTCTGCTCTGCTCTGTTCCGTTCGCGCTCTGCGCATTTACGTGGACCGTACGCGGAGCTTCAGGACCTCAGACCAGCTCTTTGTCTGCTTCGGAGGACAGCAGAAGGGAAAGGCTGTCTCCAAACAAAGACTTGCCCACTGGTAAGTGGAGGCTATAGTCTTAGCTTACCAGGCCCAATGGTTACCGTGCCCCCTCAGAGTGAGAGCTCACTCTACGAGAGGAGCGGCATCTTCTTGGGCATTGGCGCGGGGCGCCTCGATAGTAGACATCTGTAGAGCTGCCAGCTGGGCGACGCCTAGCACGTTTGGGAGATTCTATAATCTCCGTGTAGAGCCCGTGTCCTCTCGTGTACTCGCCTCAGGTAGGCAGTAACACTGGACCCACTGTCGATCACGCTTGCTGCGGCATTCCCCTCTAAGGACCGGATACGTGCGCTTTTCTGCTTCTCAGTTCCCCATGGTGAACCCTGTTGGAGTTCCTCGCGCACCCTTGGCGGTCAGGCATGGCGGAGCGCCAGACGCCTCCGTTCCGTCGCCACAGTTGCTGTACCACCGCTGTACGGCCGGGGAGCGTAGTCTCAGCTCCTCAGCGAAAAACTGATGTGCGAAACACGCACGCCAACTGTCATTGGCTTGTTTAGTTTACACTCGAAGGTGATTGGGCTCTCGGGCGAGATCCCAATTCGTCAGTCACGACTGACGTAACGTCTCCGTTCCCTCCTTCAGGGAACGAGGGTTACACAAGTAACCAAGACGTTTTCAGTCCTTAATGTAAAACATATTCAATCTTTGTTTTATTTACAACTTTTAATTTTTTTTTATTGTTGAACAGAAACAAGAATGCACTTTTAATCAGTTTCTTTCACTTTTGAATCCCTAAAAACCAATCGGCAATAATATGCAATTATTCAATTGCATGATACCAACAACTGTTATTTGGGTGCTTAGATTATTTACTTAAAATTGCTTATTATTTAATATTAGCCATTTGGAAGAAGCAGTATAATTTACAATTACACCAATATAAACTGCTTTATAATTTTGGCCATATAATGAACGCATCTACACAGCTAGAAATCTTTTTTTTTTTTTTTTAAATATCAGACATGACAAGCCATTGTAATAAATAAAAAAACATATACTGTAAGACTTCAAAAAGAAAGAGATATTCAACTATATGATACATGAGCTTTAAGCATCTCAGCCACTAGTAAGCAAACATTGCATAATGTACTACAGATACATCACAGATTACCAAAGAAGCACAGTACAAACACGATGCACTACTCGAGAATGGATACTAGTACAGGATAAGGAGAAGTAGAGGATGACTCACAAAGTTCACACAGAACACACTATTATATATTAAGTTGTAGAGCCAGAAAGTTAGACTTATCACTTAATAGTTTAAGTATTTGCTATTGACTGTTCAAATGCGGAGTTTTGCACCGTGTTGAGTATCGCGTTGTGTGTGTGTGCGCGTGAGAGACAGACAGGAGGATCACATCACAGTGGAGTCAGTCAGCTTTCTTAAAGGGGTCATATGATGTTGCTAAAAAGAACATTATTTTGTGTATTTGGTGTAATGAAATGTGTTTATGTGGTTTAAGGTAAAAAAACACATTATTTTCCACATACAGTACATTATTGTTTCTCCTCTATGCCCCGCTTTTCTGAAACGTGTCGATTTTTACAAAGCTCATCGATCTGAAAAGCGAGGTGTGCTGTGATATACCTCAAGCGTGTGACGGAAATGTTACGCCCCTTACCATATTGTGATGATGCCATATTGTGTCTTTTTACGTGTTGCGTTGCATCACGTCGCGTAAACATAAAAACCATGTCTGCATTTGTGATCGGAGAAATGACGGTGGCTTAGAGTGAGCGGCGGCGGCTTATAGTGAGCAAGGACGGGGGCTAGAGTGAGGAATGGCCGGAGGGCTAGAGTGAGCGGAGCCACATCGTGATGTAGACATGTGGGGGCATGGTAGAACGAGCTGTTTTAGGTAGGCGTGGCTGACTCTTAACTTTTATAAAGAGTATCTCTTTGGATTTGAGACTTCAGTCTTTGCAACTTTACAGATCTTCTTTATGCACCAAGAGATTGTAACACTCCAAAGAGAAAGGAAAAATTTAAATAGCATCATATGACCCCTTTAATCGCGGCTTGTGTACTGCAAATACATATGGGCATCATCACTGTGTCTGTCACGCGACTCTGTTGCCCTTTCGGGCTTGAACTGATGGTAAAACTAAGGACATTATTTACTGTCTTTATATTTATGTTGAAAGCTGAAGAAGAAGCTCGCAATTATGGAAAGGGGCGTTACATTTCCGAAGCGTGCTTGTGGTGTTCGGCCAATCACAATGCACTGGGTCAGCTGGCCAATCAGAGCAGACTGTGCTTGTCGGAAGGAGGGGCTTTGTAGAAAACGATGCATTTGAGAGAGGCGAGGCATAGAGGAACTAGAATAATGTACAGTATTTGAAAAGTAATGTGTTTTTTTGAACATTAAAGCATGTCAACATATTCTGTTACACCAAATAATAATCTTTAAAATAGCATCATATGACCACCTCTGTAATTTGATATTCATTTCACAATGCACATTTATCAATATAATTTTATACCATGCTAAAGGTGCTTTTACTTGTATTTTGTCACCTTGATTATGATGTAAATAAATGTTCCATCACACTTCCTATAGGAATTCATGAACACAAGTGATTTTAAACTTGACAGAATGTATACTCACACATCTGGTATGCCTCTTGCATGGTTCATGTTTTGGTGTCTAGATAGAACATTCTCATCCTCATCCTCAGGAACCTAAAAAAAACACCACAAATTCAGTTTGCCCCCTATTTATAAACCAAGTACTATTTTGACATAGAAATCCTCAAATGTATCAGTTCTATTTTACACAATACCATGTAGTTCATTTAAAAAACACCACTACCTCCCAGTAAACATCATCATCAAAGCAGTTGGCGTCTGCTGGGTCCCCCCATATTGGCAGCTTTAGTATCCCACCTGGAAAATTACACAACATAAAATGCCAGCTCTAATTCATATTTATCAAAACCCCTAAAGTAGTTAACTGTTTAACTTTATTTGCACTCACCAACCAAAGCTCCACCTACAAGGCCAAATGCTATTGCTACAAAAAGACCAGCTGCCTGGTAACCACCCTGAATGTTGACTGTCCTGTTAGCAACGGCATCCTTGAAGTCGAAAGTGTTAATCAACCTGAACCACAGTATGACATGTCACGCGATAGTTTGGTTTCATTTTATTTATGGTAACAGTACAAACAGAAGCTCCACACACACACACACACACACACACACACACACACACACACACACACACACACACACACTTACCCTTCTTTTCCATAAACTGATTCACTGGCAGAAGCTGCAGTAATTGCTCCAACGATACCACCTATAACTCCAGGCATTGCATGTAGGTTATGTATTCCACAAGTGTCTTGTATCTTCAGAGTTTTTTCCATAAAAGGCTGATAAGGAAACAAATATAAAGTGATTATGGTTACAAAAATGTTTATACTATCTTCAATTTAGATTTCAATAAGTTTGGACATTGTAAAATATGTTTGACAATTAACAGTGCATTATATAATACATGGAAACATTTAAAACCATTACACATATAGTATCAATACATAATATGCTTATTGTACTTCAATATGTTATTTTGAGCTTTTTCAGTACTATAAAACACAGCAAAACTCACAGTCAGAAAGAGATATCCAAATGTGGAAACAATGCCTGAACAGAATCCCACTATCAGAGAGCCGTATGGTGTAATCATGAACTCTGAAGCTGTTCCCATTGCAACACCACCAGCCAAGGTAGCATTCTGAATATGTACCTGAATAATGTCAATAAATTCTAAGGGTTATTTTATGAACAAAAAAAAAATTAAAGATCAACTCAAAATTTCACCAGAGATTTGATTACCATGTCGAGCTTTCCATTATTCTGTGAGATACTTGAAATGGCAAAGGTAGTGAGAACTGATGAAGCCAGTGCAAGGTAGGTATTTATAACAGCTCTGTGCTGGCCATCTCCATGATCTGCAATAGCAGAATTAAAACTGGGCCAGTACATCCAAAGAAAGAGAGTACCTGTTAAAGGAAGAGGGATGGAAATTAGGAATAATTCTGAATATTTTGATAGCCTATTGGGTACAACAGGCATAGGCCCCTGGGGTGAAGGACACTTTTGATAATATTTTATTCCAAAACACTAAATTAGCAACAAGCTATAGCAACACACAACTTTTCATCATTGCCAAAAGGGTGAAATTTGATTCAATCTCTAATTTAATCATTTTTAAAATGTTGCACATGTAGCTAATGGGATATTTTTTGAAGCAACAGACCTGTTCATAAGTTTCAATTTTCTTGAAGGTGATTGATGAAATTAGAAATGAAATTAGAAAGAAGAAGAAAAATAAAAAGAAGAGGAAGAAGGAAAAAGGGTAAATGGGGTTTGATTGGCAGAGGAGGAAAATGCAGAATACCTGCACTGTAATAAATTATTTTACACAAATGGGGGTTTATCTTACAATAGTTTAGGCTTTAAAATGAAAAAACATGATTAAATAGAAAATAGCACAGTTTTCTGAAGTGGTTATTTGAATCAATATGTACTTAAAACACCTTGGAAAATCAACAACACTTCTAGAGGCCTTTAAATTTACATTTTTCTTTTTCCATAATTATTTTCAGAAAAATTAGTGAGCAATTTGTATTGGGGGCTTTTGTTATGCCCTGCTTGATGCAACAGGGGAAACTAGCGAGATACATTCTTTACTACTCACCAATCATTGCAAACATATCAGAGTGGTAAACAGATCCTTGTAAATGCCTGCTTTGAGATAGCAATGGCCGATATAACACCCAAGATATGGTCAAACCATAATATGCTCCAAAAGTGTGGATGACCATGGAACCACCAGCATCTTTCGCCTATGCATGTATGAAATAATAAAAAATGACAAATTCCTTCTATGATGTTGGTAACTATTAGAAAATAAGTGGATTCAAACCTACATGTAGGAGTTCAAGAATGATATACTCTTCAACAGCAAACAGGGTGACTCCAAAAAGAGTAAGAACCATCAGCTGTACTGGGCTGACTTTTCCAAGACAAGCGCCATAAGCAATGAGACAGCTGGCCACGCAGAAATCTGCATTAATGAGGCTGATTGAAAAATGACAGTTCAATTCTTTAGATACAGATAAAAGATGTATATATTAATCATCACTTCAAAAATGGAACATGGAACTGCATGGAATGTCCTGTATCCTGTAGAAAGCATGTCAGTCAAGTGAGCTGTAGGGTAAAGGAAGCCTAAACATGAAGGTGCACATTTCAGTGATGTTTTGTAATGTCAATAAGTATATTACAAAAAATCAATTACTTCTCAACCCCAATTGTAATCTTCCAGTCATTTTCGTCGAGGTGATGAAACCAGCCTTGCATCAGCAGAGCCCATTGAATTCCAAACGCTGCGATGAGAAAATTGAAACCAACTCCACCAAAACTATAACGCTTCAGAAAGGTCATTAGAAATCCAAAACCAACAAAGATCATCACATGCACATCTTGAAAACCTGCGGTAACAGAAGAAAAGGAAGTACAGAATGTTAGTCCTTCATATATGATTTAGAGGAGATTAAACAATGCTATAGCAGTCAATTCAATAGATTGCAGCAAAACATTCTAGTATGTTAGTTACTCACTTGGATATCTATAGTAAAAGTCATTCTCTAAATTTGTGGAAATATTTTTCTTTCTTCTGTGTTCGATCCAGTGGGTGTCAGACTCCTCATCATAACGGATGAACACGCCAAACAGGATAATCATTGCAATCTGCCAGACAAAGCAGACTGCTGGGAGACTGATTCGAATATTGGTGTTTTTGGCCATTTTAAGTCTTGAAGATTTTCCGAAGAGAAGTTCAGGAGATGACAGTGAAATTCCTTTCTTCTTAATTTGGTCGGTTGCTTTCAATAGGAACATGTGACTCACCTTTTGTCATAAAGTTTTTATAGTAAGGTCTGGAGGTGTGTCATTACATCATTAAGTAGCCACTCCTACAAAGACATGCAGTACACACACATACTTATGACAAAAAAGGAAGAAACATTATCTGGGTTCTTGTGTATAATGTGTTGCTAAAAAAGAAATACTTGCCAAAAGTTCTGTTTACTTGTTTTCGTAATTTCCCTCTTGCATGATGTGTGAGTTTCTTCTTTGTAGGCATAATATTGTTGTCACTGATGCTCAGATAAAAAGCCCCTGTAGCATCAAGGCTTAACCCCTCATGTTTATGTCAAGCATGTGCAACATTTATATTATGGTATGTGCAATATTCAGGTAACTGTTCTCAAAACAGCATGCTAACATGACAAACCATCATTTCTCACCTTGATTGACAAGATCTTTCTTATGTCAGCTGAATACCATACCATCAGTAATTAGGAAATAAGTAATAACAAAGTAACAGCTATAAAATCAATAATACAATCATGACCTTCCTGTGATCAACCGTTAGTATAATTTATTTAATGGTATTAGTTATGAGGATATACAATATCTGGTTGTAGCAAACAGTTAGTAACGGCTCATACTTCTATTGCCAAAATGAATTTGTTGATAAATAGAGTTTTATCTTATCTGAATGGCTACATGACTTATCTGATTGTACACAATGTTTCCCCAGAAGGTTTACAAAAAGACACAGAACCTACTTAAACGTCAATTCCTGTCACACATAATGTTTTATTAGCTATGAAGGCACACTGTTTGTCAGTTTCTTTATATCTGATGAAATGCAAAAGACAAATCCTCCCAGATACTGAAGTATTTGTTTGTTTGTTTGTCTTTTTTACCCAGAAAGTTTGTAATTTATTATAGTATACTATTTTATAAGCTCATAACTGTTATATGTGAATGGTTGGTAACACTTTATTTTGATGGTCACTTTTGAACATTTTGTTGACAATAAGTAACACTACACCTACATGTCTACTAACCCTCGTTAGAGTATTAGTAGCCTATCTACTTAATATCTGCTAACTATTTATTGTGATGGTCTCCCAACAGACATTCCACTGACTATCAGTAACTTTGCAAATATATGTCAACTTAATCTAACCCTAACAGTCTACTAGTACTTTACTAATACTCTAATGAGAGTTAGTAGACATGTAGGTGCAACATTACTTATAGTCAACAGAATGTGTTAAAGGGATCATCAAAATAAAGTGAAACCTAATGGTTTACTGATGGCATATTCTTTGCTTACCTGCAAACTGTCATTGGTTTATATTACTTTGCAACTCTAATTGCATGGTGACCACAACAACAGAGAGATTAGTAACTTTATCACTAAAAAAATTCACATTTTTGGGAAAGAAAAATAAATGATTACAATTATTAAAGTATTGTCTTAAAGTAAATATAAAGATGTTAAGATATCTAGTTTTTGTTCTGTGATTTAATAATACATGCATCCGAGGGTTAACTAAAAAAGGCTTTGCAAGACACACAAAAAATTTCAGTTGAGTAACAGTCAAGGTGAGGTTTTGTAAGATTTGTACGTTGGGAACCATCCCTGAAGGTGCAATGTAGACATCTTAGTGAGGCACACCCATATAACTAGTCTGCCAATACATGTACACATGTGACACCTGCAGTTTCGTTCACCTGTGCAATTTTCTATTGAATTACCAGTAGCCAACAACAGTACATGTGATTGAATCACTTTGACATTATGCATTTGTTTTACTGACAGTAAGTACACATAGGTTTACTTACACCTACATATTTACATCTGTATACTTACAGATGCCTAGAAATAACTCTATCTAATGCACAAATATACAGATATGGAGAGTAAAGAGTTGGGCTGTGGGGAAAAAAATCTAAAAAAAAAAGTTTTCATTTTATTTACTTGTACGGTAAATATGTAAAAACAAAAATGCAGAAGTACATATCAAACAAGCAGTCAGAAGAACAGTTGAACAGCACTTATAGTACTTTGCACTTTGAAAAAAAAAATGCTATGAAGACTTCTCTTATCTCCACCAAAGAAATGATAGTCAGACTATTATGTTAGTTGTTATGTAAACCATTAGTCAACACATTCCCTGTTCAGGGTCAGGCCACTGTGTTTACAGGATATATTCTTTGACGCTGCATTCCAGTTATTCTTTAAGAGCAAGATCTGTAACGATGAAAGTGACAATCCATTAGTGATAACAGATGCCTATAGACCACACCATTCCAACCATTTTTTGTTGAACACCACATGGTATTGCACAACCTTACTGGAGGATTGAAGTTTCTGCATTTATGTCATTTGACCTCATTATTACACTGAACAAAATTATAAACGCAACACTTTTGTTTTTGTCCCCATTTTTCATGAGCTGAACTCAAAGATCTAAGACTTTTCTCAAATATTGTTCACAATTCTGTCTAAATCTGTGTCAGTGAGCACTTCTCCTTTGCCGAGATAATCCATCCAACTCACAGGTGTGGCATATCAAGATGCTGATTAGACAGCATGATTATTGCACAGGTGTGCCTTAGGCTGGCCACAATAAAAGGCCACTCTAAAATGTGCAGTTTTATCACACAGCACAATGCCACAGATGTCGCAAGTTTTGAGGGAGCGTGCAATTGGCATGATGACTGCAGGAATGTCCACCAGAGCTGTTGCCCGTGAATTTAATGTTAATTTCTCTACCATAAGCCGTCTCCAAAGGCGTTTCAGACAATTTGGCAGTACATCCAACCGGCCTCACAACCACGTGTAACCACACCAGCCCAGGACATTCACATCCAGCATCTTCACCTCCAAGATCATCTGAGACCAGCCACCCGGACAGCTGCTGCAACAATCAGTTTGCATAACCAAAGAATTTCTGCACAAACTGTCTCAGGGAAGCTCATCTGCATGCTCGTCATCCTCACTGGGGTCTCGACCTGACTGCAGTTCGTCATCGTAACCGACTTGAGTGGGCAAATGCTCACATTCAATGGCGTCTGGCACTTTGGAGAGGTGTTCTCCTCATGGATGAATCCCGGTTTTCACTGTACAGAGCAGATGGCGAGGAGTGGACCAATATTCCACAGGCCACAATCAACAACCTGATCAACTCTATGCAAAGGAGATGTGTTGCACTGCATGAGGCAAATGGTGGTCACACCAGATACTGACTGGTTTTCGGACCCCCCGGACCCCCCGATACAGTAAAACTGCACATTTTAAAGTGGCCTTTTATTGTGGCCAGCCTAAGGCACACCTGTGCAATAATCGTGCTGTCTAATCAGCATCTTGATATGCCACACCTGTGAGGTGGATGGATTATCTCAGCAAAGGAGAAGTGCTCACTAACACAGATTTAGACAGATTTGTGAACAATATTTGAGAGAAACAGGCCTTTTGTGTACATAGAAAAAGTCTTAGATCTTTGAGTTCAGCTCATGAAAAATGGGGGCAAAAACAAAAGTGTTGCGTTTATATTTTTGTTCAGTGTATTATTATGTTTACAATTATTATGAATTGTAAATGCCAACTTAGCCTTGTAAAAATGATAAGTTATCAACATATACCCAGTTCCTATAAAACGTGGGCCTAGTATTGCACTGCTTTTAGTCTCTAAAGTATTGAGTGGGCATTTGCGAGAAGTTGGTGTCCTTTTATTTAATCATAATCCATTTTTCCCAGTTTTTAATTGGCAAGAATATAGTAGATTATTGACTCTTCCTTTTTCCTTCTGGCTTGTTAAGGAAGTTTGTCTTGAAAAGGGTGATCATTACTTGCTTTTATGTTGTTAGATACTCATATGATTGATGTTTTTCCACACACACACACACACACACACACACACACACACACGGGACAGTGTATTAGCAGTGTATTCTTTCCCATAAACAACAGTAAACAGGAACAGGGGCTATCAAGTGCCAACAAGGACAAATTATGTTCTGTTAAAGTAATTTATACTATCCCCTCTCTTCCAAGTCTTCTAAAGCATTTGATAAATTTGTATGAGTGAGAGGCCAAAATGAAAGAATTATTAACTGATAATCCTGCTTCCTGTCATACCTGTTTTTTTCAAACCTAGTGAGTTGGTTAAAGATCTATTGAAATGTGTGATTCTTTCAGTTTCGTCTGGCTGCATTCCCACTTCTAGCTGTAATGCAACTAATTATGATTATACAAAAAATTATAATTATGAAAAAAACATAACACATTACCATGAAAAACATTACCATGAAAGTGTGTTGGCCAAAACTTATGTAGGGTTTGTTTTATTAGAAGTCTTAGATGAATTGTGCATATAGCTAACAAATGTTATAATTTTACCTCAGATAAATTACAATTTAAAATATTCCAAATTTCATTTACCAGAAATTCTAGTTGTGCATTTCAATGAGCACAACTTACTTTGTTTCTTTACCATGTTTAAAAAACTGAACAATGTTTCCCTGGTCTGCACAAGCCAAAAATAAATAAATAAATGTTCTCCAACACTGACACCCAAGCAAAAACTCTCTAAACTGAGAGGGTGTTTCTTTACCATGTTTAAAAAACTGAACAATGTTTCCCTGGTCTGCACAAGCCAAAAATAAATAAATAAATAAATAAATGTTCTCCAACACTGACACCCAAGCAAAAACTCTCTAAACTGAGAGGGAAAATACCAACCTTGACTCATGAGAAGTTGTAATGATTCATATGAGATGGTGGAATTGTCTGTATCCATACAAGATGGGTCATACAAGCCAAGACTAAAGCTGAGCAGGAAGTCCGGTTCCTAAAATGAACCCTGATTGTAATAGGGAAAACGCCCTATAAATGTCACGTGTTTATATTACGAACCAATCTGGATATAATACAATGTCATCATCTCATTCAAGTTAACATGAAAGCATAAGCAAATACACTGTGACCTATAGACTCTTTCTGGTTATGGGAAAATCTTAAGAATGCATCTCACCTTAAGTCATGTCACAGAAAATTATAAATTGGAACCACAAAGAACTTGCTGGCACTGTACCTGTCAATGTTACAAAATTAATGTGCAGTATATTGGGCTGTACAATTCATTCTTACTGTAAGGTTCAGCGTATCTTCAACCAGGAACCATATGAAGAGTTTAGATGCAAAAGCCTCTAAGTGCTATCTGAAATTTTCTTCTAAAATTAGCATTTTTATCAGGCTCCTATGTTTAGGTTCAGTAATTTTACTTTAATGGTAACGTATAGGTCCTTTTCTATGCCATTAAAGTGAAATAAATGAACATACATATAGGAGCCTAATAAAAAAATTTCATTTTAGATGAAAATTTCAGACAGCAATTAGAGGCTTTTGCATCTGAGCTCTTCATATATATGTTTCTAGAAAAGATACACCGGAGCTTTTCTATCATTTATTCATTAAGTTGGTCTAAAGTCTCAGTCAATGACAGAGCTTGGATATATGACAGTTCAACTAGACTTTCTTTTGAAAGATATGATATTTTGTAAAAGATTTTGACAGTTTCTGGCTAATGAAAGCCAGTGGGGTCCAAAAGAAGAGTCGACCTTTTTGACTTACATTGCATGGATAAAAATATACACTTTTTTTTTTTTGGGGGGGGGGGGGGGGGGGGTGTCTTCCTTTCAGGGATTTCACAATTGCCTCATTTCCTTTTTTCTCCAAGAGA
>NW_015505226.1:3235135-3235999 GCF_001515645.1 Sinocyclocheilus grahami
TATTTGTAAAGCTAGGGTGCTGTTGAGAGACTTATGCTGGATAATGAGGTACTTGTTGATCGCTAAGAGACCCAACAGTTTCCATCTGTGTCCCTTTAACTGCCTGTGTTGCGTTGCTCACCCAACCACATTAACCTGACAACATCGAGACATTTTTCTGTACCTAATGACAGTGTTGAGAGCTATATATTTTTTCTTTGCAGACTCTGCCCAAACCAGTCCCAAAATACTTGGAAATTGGCAGACAACAACCGCAACAACTGAAATCAAGTGAGTAGGAGTTCATTAGAATCAGATATTTGTATTGGCAAGCAGCAAAAGTAAGGACTAAGTACATTCATACTAAGCAGAGGCATCTAAGTGACATGCAAGCCATAACAAAGGGTATCATGCACAAGAGATAAATGTTTTGGGATTAAGTACTCAAAGAAATTAGAGGCTATCATGTTAAACTGTCTATTTCCAATTCATACGCTGTCATGGTTCCAAAAGAAAACTGTCCTCATTAACAATGTAACTTTGACAAGTTGATTGCACAAGAGGATTGTTTGGATTTGGCATTCAAGTATGTGCATCATCTGGTAACACAGGTTTGTCAGGTACAACATGAACATGTTGAGTGCACATTATTGGGGAGTGTTGTACTTTTTACATGGATGTTTTCCTAGGTTGGTGATGTTGGGCTGCAAGGTATGCAGTTTTTCAGCTATTAAGTTCTTGTCCACTGGTTTGGACAAGATTGTGAGCTGGTAGGATTATGGTCTTGATCTTCAGGTCAGCTAGATGTACCTGTAAGATGTACTTCATGGCTGAGAGTTTTGAGAATGTTTTAAGATGCCTGGCAGCATTTGTGTGAAAAAAAAA
>NW_015505226.1:3236009-3259633 GCF_001515645.1 Sinocyclocheilus grahami
TTTTTTTTTCAAACCAAATGTAAACACCCTCTTTTAGAATTTTTTAAAAATGTGTTTGTTGTCAGGTCTTACATAATTTGCACTGCCATATCCTCTTTAATTTCTAATCATGAATGTGCCAGATGGGGTCATGAACACAAAACAGGGAATTCACTAACACATAAATATGGGCAGACATTAAAACCAATTATTTTAGTACACGCAGCTTGGTTTATAAATCATCTACTTGGACTTAGAAATACGTTCTAAAATTTGCAGTGTGTGCAATAAACTCTTTTACTGTTTTTGTTTGTTTGTTTTTTGTGGTAGATCCTCCATTTCAGTAAAAGTGAATGTGACAGTCTTAGTTGATAACATAAAAATGAACAAGATATGTGGATCTCAGATTGAGTACAAAGGGTTCCTTTATTAACAATTGCAACTTCTGATACTTTTTACTGAATAAGGCACATTATATGTATATATATATATATAATATATATATATATAATAATTTTTATTTTAAATAAGCATATGATACACCATCTCTTTTTCATATGCAAGTTCTAAAAGTTGCAGTGTGTGCAATAATACAATGATTTGTGCTGTAAGCAAGTAGCATCTTTTTTTCTTGTAAACAACAACAACAACAAAAAAAAAACATCTGAGAAACCTAAAAAGAAAAAAAAGAGTATAGTTATATAATTAACTGTTGTAGTATTTCAAATGGTGCTTAGGCTGATTACCTTTGCAGCAAATTATAAGCTTTTAATATCCATTTAAGATCCATTTTATAAAGCAATAATGCACTACTATCTGGGCTGCTAATCCAGTGGCCTTAGATTCATGGAGCTTATCCATTAGCTGGAGAGCTACTGAGTTCCTATAAACAAAACACTTTACCCCAGGTTACTCCTGAGAGACCATTACTGTAGTAAGCGCTGGCCAAATAACCAAATAACATGGGTACCATGGCAGCATTTCTTTAATGAGAGTGTTTCTTTCCATGTAAGAACTTCCTGCATGAGGCCCCTGGAAAATAAGTAGGACAATTATTGTACAAACAAGCAGACTGTTATCAAACCATGAATAAAATAAATAAATCGATCCATAGCATTTTCTACTGTGAAATGTAAAATCACCTGTGAAAGTATCAAGGCTCAAGTCTTATGTCAGAATAATGCAAAGAATTGTACTTGTGCTCCTTTAACTAATTTACAAAATGCATATTTTTAGGGCTAATTGAAAGTATATTTTTGCAAATGTTTTTTTTCATTATTTTCATTATATATATAATATTCACCAGCACATGGTGACAATTAAACTCAACAAAGAAGTATTTAAAAATTGTTCTTGTAAACAGGTTTGCTGTAGACAAAGGTAGGATTCAGTACTTTGTCAATGTGCATTTGATTTATTGAGATATGTATATTTCAGACAGTAAATTAACTCAGAAAATACAGAGTCAGACATAATTGATTTGTTATTCTGCATTACATGCTAAGTAACCGATTATCCTTTCATGCCAAAAATCGTTAATGTAAATTTACAGATAAAGAGGATTGCGGAGGTCTTCATAAGAGGCCTTAACAATGAGAGGAGAAAGCAAAGGACCTCTCCCTTTCTGTATTTCTGTGTGCCCTACATACTAAATCTTGATTTCTTTGTCAAGGGATGAAAGTTTCAGACCTGTAGATCACTTTGATTCCAGTAATGCTTCCACTGGCTTGCACGGTAGACCATCCATGAGTTGAATTGTTATTAAGGTTCACATGGACCCCAAATTGTTTAAGTCAGGTTTACTTATGTGACCTAAATCCCAGTGCCGGCTTTTCTTTGCAAATATGCAATGCGTCCTCTCCCCTCCACCCCTTTGCTTACAATGACCAAATATTTTATTATAACAAATCTTTAATGAATGTATCCCCTGTGTTCTGGACATTACCACATATTTTAAAAGTGTATCACACTCGGAAACAGAAACAATATGGTATCTGAATGCAAATGTTAAAAAGTACAGCAATGCACATTATAGCACGTGTGTAATGTATCAATGCTAAGATATAATGAGTTCTGTTTATCTTGGGGGCAAGGAAACACATGTTTCCGATGTGATATTGCTCATTTCAGGCCGTGCATTTACATCACTCATTCTCGACACACTGTTCTCAGCCTGTTCGCAGTGTGTTCTCCCATGGGCTCTGACTGTACTCTACAGTTGAAGTAAAGGTGAGAATGAAAATGTCCAACACTTCAATAGCAGCTCCACAAGCTAATGAGAGTCTAAGCTAATGTAGTATCTCTAGTGTTTTCACCCTTAAGACTGCAGTATATGGACATGGAAAAGGCTGTGGTAGCAAATGAAGCTCTTCTTCAGTGAAAAATGAAAATAAGTCCAACTTTTTGTTCAGAGATTTTGCTAGCATTTTGTTTCCTACAGTTAATCTCTCTTTCATCATGTTTTCAGTTGTTGAAAATATCAGAAAATGTTTGACACTTTCTCCCACAACATTGAATGATATGCATGATTTGTTCTATAGTGTATATTCTTACTTATGACTAACCATTATACAGAATTTTGGTACAATGGTCTTCACATTAATGCCGGCCTTCACCCAATAAGTAGGACAATTATTGTACAAACAAGCAGACTGTTATCAAACCATGAATAAAATAAATAAATCGATCCATAGCATTTTCTACTGTGAAATGTAAAATCACCTGTGAAAGTATCAAGGCTCAAGTCTTATGTCAGAATAATGCAAAGAATTGTACTTGTGCTCCTTTAACTAATTTACAAAATGCATATTTTTAGGGCTAATTGAAAGTATATTTTTGCAAATGTTTTTTTTCATTATTTTCATTATATATATAATATTCACCAGCACATGGTGACAATTAAACTCAACAAAGAAGTATTTAAAAATTGTTCTTGTAAACAGGTTTGCTGTAGACAAAGGTAGGATTCAGTACTTTGTCAATGTGCATTTGATTTATTGAGATATGTATATTTCAGACAGTAAATTAACTCAGAAAATACAGAGTCAGACATAATTGATTTGTTATTCTGCATTACATGCTAAGTAACCGATTATCCTTTCATGCCAAAAATCGTTAATGTAAATTTACAGATAAAGAGGATTGCGGAGGTCTTCATAAGAGGCCTTAACAATGAGAGGAGAAAGCAAAGGACCTCTCCCTTTCTGTATTTCTGTGTGCCCTACATACTAAATCTTGATTTCTTTGTCAAGGGATGAAAGTTTCAGACCTGTAGATCACTTTGATTCCAGTAATGCTTCCACTGGCTTGCACGGTAGACCATCCATGAGTTGAATTGTTATTAAGGTTCACATGGACCCCAAATTGTTTAAGTCAGGTTTACTTATGTGACCTAAATCCCAGTGCCGGCTTTTCTTTGCAAATATGCAATGCGTCCTCTCCCCTCCACCCCTTTGCTTACAATGACCAAATATTTTATTATAACAAATCTTTAATGAATGTATCCCCTGTGTTCTGGACATTACCACATATTTTAAAAGTGTATCACACTCGGAAACAGAAACAATATGGTATCTGAATGCAAATGTTAAAAAGTACAGCAATGCACATTATAGCACGTGTGTAATGTATCAATGCTAAGATATAATGAGTTCTGTTTATCTTGGGGGCAAGGAAACACATGCTTTCCGATGTGATATTGCTCATTTTAGGCCGTGGATTTACATCATCACTCATTCTTGACACACTGTGCTCAGCCTGTTCACAATGTGTTCTCCCATGGGCTCTGACTGTAGTTGAAGTAAGAATGAAAATGTCCAACACTTCAATTGCAGCTCCACAAGCTAATGAGAGACTAAGCTAATGTAGTATCTCCAGTGTTTTCACCCTTAAGACTGCAGTATATGGACATGGAAAAGGCTGTGGTAGCAAATGAAGCTCTTCTTCAGTGAAAAATGAAAATAAGTCCAACTTTTTGTTCAGAGATTTTGCTAGCATTTTGTTTCCTACAGTTAATCTCTCTTTCATCATGTTTTCAGTTGTTGAAAATATCAGAAAATGTTTGACACTTTCTCCCACAACATTGAATGATATGCATGATTTGTTCTATAGTGTATATTCTTACTTATGACTAACCATTATACAGAATTTTGGTACAATGGTCTTCACATTAATGCCGGCCTTCACCCACCACCCTAAAAAAACATTAAAGGAATAGTTCACCCAAAAATGAAAATTTGCTGAAAATTCACTCACCCTCAGGCCGTTCAAGATGTAGAAACGTTTGTTCCTTCATCGGAACAGATTTGGGGAAATGTAACATTAAATAACTTGAACAACAATGGATCCTCTGCAATAAATGGGTGCTGTCAGAATGAGAGTTCAAACAGCTGATAAAAAAACATCACAATAATCTACAAGTAAACAACACAACTCCAGTCCATCAGTTAACATCTTGTGAAGGGAAAAGCTGAGTGTTTGTAACAAAAAATTGATTCTGGCTAAAATGTAAGTCCTTTATGAATATTTCTTTCCCCAGTGAGAATGTCATCTAGTCTGAATTAGGAGAGAAATATGCACAGATTAAGCACTGTTTACAAGTGAAAACAGTCCAAAACAGTTCTAAATAACTCTAAATAATAAAAATTGATTTTTATGTGAGAGGACAACAGGGGTGGACTTTTTTACTGGAGATAACTTTATTATGGATTATGAACCTTTTTGCTTTTGGCCAGAAGCGTCAGTTTAAAGTTAACATGCCTTAATGTTAGATTTGTTTCTTACAAACACACAGCTTTTCAGCTTTTTTTTGTCTCTTACAAACATTCATCTAAATCTTGGATGGCCTGAGGCTGAAATACATTTTCAGCAATTTTTAATTTTTGGGTGTACTATTCCTTTTAAGGAACATGTTCAATAATAGTAGTAATGTTATATTAATAACATTAATTTTGTTGAATAGTAATGTTAGACTTATTCTACAGTAAATAATGCGTTTTATCTTACTATGTTACCTCGAGTGTGTCTAAATCTGCTCCCTGGTTCAGCAGCACACTGTGGGAATCTAGTCATGTCCCAATGTCAATCTTTTTCCAGTGCACTGAAATGTGCACTCTCTTTCCAGAATGCATCATTAAAAATAAATCATGAAATAAAAATGTATTTTTCTTCAGTCTTTGACAATTGCTATTTTAAGGCTTTTAGTACGTTTTGCACGACCTTGGCATTTTTGCTTTCATAAAAGTCAGAATAAGAGGACAAGTGTGTATTTTGAAACAGTACTGTACCTTTTAACAGCTCTGTGAATGCACAAAACCCCTCAAAACAAACTAAGGATATTGGTCATGGCGTGTTATACAGGTAGATTTTAACAAGCAACCTTGTAGTTTTGTCGCAGGTAATTGAATCATCAGCGTTCAAGTGTTTAGTGGATTTAGTGCCCAAATTTGTGTTCACAATATACTGAATCGCATCATAGGTGACCAGGGGGTGGATGTATTTTGTTTTATAATGTTCTGTCACACTGCTGACAGGCTGGAAAAGATACAAATCGATTTGTCTTCCATACCGTAGGGGAATGCAGATGTTGCTCAACTATGAGACAAATCTGAGTCTGACTCTGCCAGAAATGGAAACAACTCATGAACTGCATGAACTTCCTAAATCAATTTACCCACACTGCTACCTCGAGCCAGTATTGTTAAAACACACCCAGTTTGCACAGACTGCCATTTTCTCCATATCAGCGAGTAGAACCTGAAGAGAGCTACAGCAGCAGGCGAAATGCTGGTTGGCCTACTTCACATAACTATGTTGGACGGCTGTTAATAAAAAAAGTATCCAGTGAAAAGGAATCTGAGTGTACTTGTGGCCAGAAGCAAATTTTACAGTGCTTTTAAAATAAAAAACTTAATTAAAAAATGTGTGTGACGAGTGGGGCAGGGCCGAGAGCCGTCTGAACGGAGCGAGGCCGGTGGAGTAAATGATAATGAGCGACACCTGCGCCACTCACCGTCTCGAGTCCCACGGAGGAGCTCCGGAAGGATAAAAGGAGGAGTAATGAGTTCAGTGAGAGAGACGTATTCTGTACAACCTTCATGTGTCCTTTACACCAATCAAATAATTATATTTCTTTTACCATAGCAAATTGCAAGCAGTCCCACTGTGAGCTAATGCTGAATGTCTGTCTCATACTCCTCGAAGACAGTTGTTTCCTCTGTATTAAAACCGTAATGCACAAGGAAAAACTCAGTTTGACAGCAGGCAAGATGGGGATTAAATATAGGTACAATCCAGAAGTGGTACATTGTGCTTTCCAAACAAAAACTTCCAGAGACAAACAACAGTGGACATGTAATTTCACAGACAAATCTGGACTACTGCGTAATTCCACTGTTTTGTTGTCATGAATATGGGAAGATAAAAAATTGTCTTTTATGATGCATTTTGTTCAAGAAAAATGTCACAATAGCCACATTTAACAACATTGTCACTTAAGTCATGCGACATACAGTCATCCTGCATTCTTTGTTATGCAATGCAAGCATGCAATATGTGTTTAAGCCTACAATAATTTATTTTCACCTGATGCTGAATTGGTTTGTCTATAATAATCATACCCAGTTCTGTGAAAAGAGAGTTACAATTTTGTCTGTTTAAAGAGAAAAAAATATTTAAAAGAAACAGATACAGTAGAACAGTATTATCTTCAAAAGGACGTGAAAAGCGGAGTGAAATTGATCCCTGAATAAACACAGCAGTAACACTAGAGCAATACATACTATCCAAAAAGTAAACTAAAATTTTGTTCCTAAGGAATGATGAAACACCTACGTTTGCCTCTGACATCTCTGTTGTGCAGGCAGGTTGTTGATATCAGACCCAATGCTAGTGTTTGTTAGACTGGAAAAGCTCTAAGTGCAAAATTTACTTCTGTTGCTCAGTGGGACTGGGAAGTGTTCCAAATAGCAATCAGTGGTGCGTCAGAGATCATGTGAATGACACGGTTACATATTTCAGTTTACTGATAAGAAAAGTATGAAGATTTGGCTAAGGGCCATTACATTTCCTTGGTTCGAAATATGGCATCCACATCTAAAACTGAAGCAAATACATACAGGTTTACAAACACATCTTTTTTTCCACATCATGTCCAACAATTTTTATGTAATTAGATGCTTTGCATGCAATTATAGCGTTCATAACATTATATGTATTCTATCCCTATTTAAATTATAATTTAGAATTTACATTATTAATTATTATTTTCATTATTGGAAACAAA
Organism: Sinocyclocheilus grahami; assembly: GCF_001515645.1. Taxonomy (NCBI): domain Eukaryota; kingdom Metazoa; phylum Chordata; class Actinopteri; order Cypriniformes; family Cyprinidae; genus Sinocyclocheilus; species Sinocyclocheilus grahami. The sequence continues at coordinate 3,243,271 of NW_015505226.1, forward strand.
GCTGAAACTATGCAAAGCAAAAAAAACAACAGAAAAACAAGTTAAATAAAGTATGGAGATACAGTAAATCAGATATTATGGTCAATTGCATAGAGTGAAACTAATACAAAAATATATAAATGTAAAAAATGGACAGATAATAAATAACAAAATAGATGAGTGACCTGTTGAAATCAGCAAATGATTACATGTAAGTTTCAAACATTGTATTTATAAATATAAAATAAATAAATGTATGTATTAGCAGTGAAGTATTACAGCAATGGCAGTGTTTGTGTGCTTACATTTTACTGTACAATACTAGCCAGCATTTTAGATTATTACACATTAAAGAAGTGTACATCATGCCATAAAATAAAAATGACAGAAAAGGTGGATTACTCTGAATGGGAACATAATGAGAAATTTGGTGTAGAAACTATTTACATTCAGGAATTGCTAAGAAATTTTACAAACGGTAACTAAAACATTGATTTAAACAATGGGGAATGGGGAATGGGGAACAATTGGGGAAGTCATGGCCTAATGGTTAGAGAGTCGGACTAGTAATTCAAAGGTTGCGGGCTCGAGTCTCGTACCGGCAGGAATTGTAGGTGGGGGGAGTGAATGTACAGCGCTCCCTCCCACCTTCAATACCACGATTGAGGTGCCCTTGAGCAAGGCACCGAATCCCTGGGTGCCACAGCAAAAAAATGGCTGCCCACTGCTCCGGGTGTGTGTTCACTGCTGTGTGTGTGCCCTTTGGATGGGTTAAATGCAGAGCACTAATTCCGAGTATGGATCACCATACTTGGCCACATGTCACTTCACTTTAAACATGACATTTTCAAGTAGAAAGACTGAAATAGTATTTTATTTACAACTTCGAAAAATCTTTTACAGTGTAATGACATGCTGAATGTTGAACTACAAGAAGTGTCAGCCTCACAAGAAATCATCTGTTACACCGTTAATATGCTGTTGACACTGAAGTCACTTAAACTTCCCCGATGTGAAAGGTAAAATGTGAGTAAGGACTGTAGGTAGACCAAGTGTCCCTAAAAGTAATAGTTTAGGATAGCAGGGTGATAAGTCATTTAGCCTTAGGCTTGCTGATGCACAGCCCAGCAACACCATTTGTCAAGTCTGACTGCAAGCACCTGGAGGCCATTGGAGACGGGTTGGAACTCTCTAAGGGGGGCCCGTGGTTGACGGGTGAAATCATTGCTAAAATCCATTTCGAGTCTTATTAGTCCTGAGGATCAAAGTGACAACATTAAAAACATCTGTAAAAAGAAGCCTGGCTGGTAAAAAATGTGTTCAGGATTTACATTTGAATTACATTTTGCTTTACGTAAGCTTTGGTTTAAGTGCCAAAGCTTAAAATTGCAATGGCCCTGCAGTGCACAATGCAATTGGCATTAGGTAAGCAAGCAAATCTTGACGACATACATTTAGAGAGATTAAGCATTTCTGAAAATGCTGTATTTCCAAGAACTGCAAAAACAAAAATGTAAGTCCTTCATGTATAGTTCTTTCTCCAGTGCATGTCATCTAGTCTGAATCAGGAGAGAAATATGCACAGATCAAGCACTGTTTACAAGCGAAAACAGTCCTACATTTTCTTTTTACATAAGAGTACAAGAGGGGATGTATTTTTTCACTGGAGACTTTATTTAAGCTTTTTTGGGGGGGGGGAAGAAAAAAAAACTTAGTTCAAAGATAATTATTTTTCTTAGCCCATTGGCAGATTTGTTCTAATTTTGAGCATAAAGTCACTTAATTTTAATACTATAGATCTTAAGTCATTTTGCTTCTCAGTTTGTATGTTGATATTATATTATTATATAATATTTTACTGAAAAACAAGTCACAAGAATATCTTTTTTTTTCAGTTTTACACACTTGCATTATGCGGAAACATAAAAAAATACACAAAGCACTGATAAACTAAACATTTGCAAATATGTTACAATTCATTCAAAATGGAAAGACCTTTAGGAATGGGCCTAGGAGGATGAATGAGCCTTATCTGAAATCACTGCTTAATAATGTTGCATTAAGATACATATTTATTCCCCTTCTAGGGAATTTGCGATGCACCCTAGGGGACACTATGGGGAATGCTGCCAGCATGACAGGTGTCTGAAGCATGTGTGAAAAAATGCCAATCCTATTGTTCCACGTGGCCCATGACGTCATAGGCGGGTGCCCAGAAGTATAAAAGGGCACCTGCTGAATATGTCAACTTTTGTTGTCTTCAGGAGCCGTATGTTTTCAAGCAGTGTGTACTATGTCTGTGAAACCGGGCGAGCGTTTCAAGAAGTACGTGTCTCTGTGTCAGAAGTTTTTGACACCTGAGGACACGCATGACTTGTGATGTGATGGATCGCGCTACTAAGCGGGTCGATCTTGCTTGGTCGCACGAAAGGCCGAAGCCTGCCCGTGGCCAACTAGATGAATGTTTTCTGGCCAGTCTTGATCGTCCCGCCCTCAGGAGTCTTCCGTTTCTCCCATATCTCCACTTGGAGTTATCTAAATCCTGGGAAAAACCATATTCATTTCGATTACATACCTTTCAACACCCTGATTATGCTAATGTTATGGGTGTGGCTGAGTGTGGATATGCATGCTTGGTCGCACGAGAGGCCGAAGCCTCCCCGTGGCCAACTAAATGAACGTTTTCTGGCCAGTCTTGATCGTCCCGACCTCAGGAGTCTTCCGTTTCTCCCAGATCTCCACTCTGAGTTATCTAAATCCTGTGGGAAACCATATTCATTTCGATTACATACCTTTCAACACCCTGATTATGCTAATGTTGTGGGTGGGGTCCGAGCGTGGATACGCGAGGATGCCCCATGTTGAAGAGACATGCCTTGCCATCCATGGCACTTCAGACCACCTCGCGCTTGAATGGCAGGGCGTATGTGGCAGCAGGTCAGGCTGTTGGAGTGTTGCACACCATGGCGGTGTTACGAGCTGATTTGAATATGTGACGATTCAAATAGGTTGAGATGCTAAACAAATCGCGATTCAGTTAGGAGTAGGAGTTTATATGAATGCATGTCTGAGGGGAACTTACTGTCTTTCGATGGTATTTTTTCTTTTTCTCTTGCCTCTGTATAATACATATTAAAATTCATAAGTGCAGCACTGCTTTGTTTACAGCGGAAACCAAGGAAACGCTTTAAGCGCCACCAATTTAGTTTTGTTATTTACATTTAGATTACATTTAAATTTAGTTGTTTAGCAAACGCTATTATCCAAAGCGACTAACAAATGAGGACAATAGAAGCAATCAAAACCAACAAAAGAGCAATAATTTACAAGTTCTATATTATTATAGTGTTATAATTCAATTTCACAAAGAAACAAACAATATTTTGTCCAAGCAATAATAAAAGGACACATTTAATTTATAATGTCTTAAATCTCATTTTGTAAAAAAAAAAAAACGTGAATCGAATCGTGAAATCAAAATCGTGAATCGAATCGAATTGTGAGTTGAGTGAATCGTTACATCCCGAGTTGTAAGTAGACAACCCACTCTCTGTGGTTTGGGTAGTTTCAGTCGGTCCCCCTTCTGGTAGCCCCTTCCTAGGTACATAGCTATCTGAGGATGGCTATGTGCTAGCTCAGTGATTGCTCCCCTGCTTAGGGTTTTTAAGTAGTGGTCTCCTTGTGCCCTTGCCTAGACAGTGCTATCTCCCCTGCTAGGGTTGTAAGCAGATAGCCCACTCTCCATGGTCTGTGTAGCTTTGCAGGAAGGTCTTACTTGGCTATCTGTGTATGGTTTATTCTTGGTGTATGAGCCTTCATAAGACCCTTAAGATATAGCTATCTGAGGATTCTAGCTTAGCAGCTACTGCCCTTACTTTAGCTTTAAGTAGAAATCTCTTGAGCTACTCTAGAGGCTTTCTATTGTAGTCTCTTCAGTGGTCTTGTGTTTCCAGGCTAGTATTACTCACATAGCACAGATATCTGAGGATAGTTGTGTTCTTAACTTGGCTGGGATGTTCCTCTTTATCTGAAATTGGGTTCCCCCATTTCTGACAGGTTATGCAACCAGCCCGATGGGTCAGTGGCTTGGCTCCTTTCTGAGGAAAGGCTTGGTGTATGTCTGTCACTTCCTTGGCACTCTCTCACCAAGTGGACAGGCATGCACCTCAGCATGGCATAGTTGGCATTTCGTTCCCCATAGTGCCTGCTATAGGACACAGCATGAGTTCCCTAGAAGAGGAACGTCTCAGGTTACTTATGTAACCATGGTTCCATGAGAGGGAACGAGATGCTGTGTCCCCTCGCCATGCCTTTGGCATGCCTGTTTACATTTCCTTCAGACAACTAAGTTGGTGAAATATTCAGCAGGTGCCCTTTTATACTTCCGGGCACCCGCCTATGACGTCACGGGTCACGTGTACTAAATAGGATTGGCATTTTCTCACATGTGCTTCAGACACTGGTCATGCTGGCAGCATTCCCCATGATGTCCGCTAGAGGACGCAGCGTCTCGTTCCCTGTGTGTAACCTGAGACGATTTTTTGAAATTAAATATGATGATGACATGATGACATGTTTATGACATGTTTATATTTTTGCATTGTGGGCTAGGGTCACCACTGAAATCAATGCAGAGTATATTTTGGGGGAAAAAGAAAGAAAGAAAAGTCTGATAAAAAAAGATGTGTTTACGTGAGTAGAATTTTTCTCACTGCTTATCCTCCAGTTTATCCTTTATAATGACCCTTCCAAGGGCTCTAAGGTTTTTGGTACAATCATGGTTGGAGAAAAAAAAAATTTCTTTCAAAGCAGTTAAAATGTCAAACTACAATTCAAGGATCTCATTTGAATTCCCGTAATTAAGCTGTCGGAAATTTAATGAAGGGCTATGCAGCGGACCATCTAACCAGAGGAAGGCATTTGGACAAGCTGCCATTGTGACAAGAACTTCTTGCTGCCATTGCATGCTGGTGATCCTTTCTATTCTATAAGATTGTGAAAATAATCAGAATTTAAAGGTATTATGTGATTTATTGCATCAAAATATACAAAAATAATAAATTAATAATGAGAAAAATTTTATAATTTTTCCTTCTCAAAATCTAACTACTCCAAATCAAACCTAAAGTTTGAATTATAACACTTTACAATATGGTCAGATTAGTTATGCACTAACTAATATGAACTAAAAATAATAAATACATTTGTTACATTATTTATTAATATTTGTTAAAATTAGTTAACAAAAATACAACTGTTCATTATTAGTTCATGTTTGCTAACACTTTACAATAAAGGTTCCATTTGTTAACATTACTTATAGTTAGATATTACTGAACATGAACTGACAATAAAAAATAGTTCTAAAGCATTTGCTAATTTTAGTTAATGCTATTTTCAACATTTACGATCACAATATTAAAATCAAATATTGTATCTGTTAATATAAATATAAACGTTAACATTGATTAAAAAATACTGTGACAAAACGAATAATTATTAGCTACAAAATTAACTAACAAAACTGCTCATTGTTATTTATTGTTAGCGTGTGCCTCCTTTTATTGGCTCTGTGCCCACAAAGATGCCTGGATGCTTTAATCAATTTCTTATATAATGTGCACAGCAATATAACTTCACATCCACCTCTAAATTGTTGAAACACTTCATATCATTATAAATACGACAATGCACTCTCTGTTGACTAATTGGCAGCCATTTCCTCAGCTAACAACTTATTTTACCTATTTTGAAGGGATCTTAAATCTAGAACATTCAGTTTGTTTTGAAAGATTATGTAAGTGACATTTTACTGTAACGTACATTCCATTTATACATTTTACATTACTGCACAACCTAGGTTTGAAGCACACCAGATGGCTTCCTAGAGAGGCCAATAATTTGCCTCCCCCACTTGAAGGTTCTCACATTGATTTATATGGTCTATATCACATTTTAAATCTCTCCTCTGCAGCTGATTAATGTTTTATAATCACTGTCTTGAGTGAGAGAGAAGCAGCATTGAGAATGTACACACTGATTGTAGCATCTTACAGATGAAGTAGGTTACTAACTTTGTCACCTCTGAAGCTGCGCTTGTAATCAGGAAAACAGCATGTACCAGCACTGCTTAGCTATGGGTAGGCTACCTCTTAATATGATATCCACTTAGAATGATGAACACAAACTTTGTCTAAAAAGTGATTTGCCATTAAGCTGAAATGAGATTAGACTAGATATTTAAACAAAGCTAGAATGACTCCATTTAGTATTTTTTTTAAATAATTCTCTCATATTCCCTCTAAAAACAGCACATTGTGCAGACTGAGGAATTGTTTGGGTGGATGTGACTCATACTGTGTTCTCTGATACAAGCCAATTCAATGATTCACATAACACACTCTAAATTATTGGACATAATATGCTGTTAAACTAAGCATATTAACGCATCAAGCTCATTATTTTGTGCCATCGAGTCCTGATTGCATTCAATAGACACAATACTATAGCTTTGTGAAAAAGAAAAACACTTTAGCATAGTTTTAAAAAAGTACTTATTAAGGAAATAATACACTTTAAATTAATATACTTACGTGTGAACTGAATGAAATGTCAGACACTGAATTACATGGTGATTACTATAAAAAAAGAGTTTTGTTTTCAATTAATTTGTATTAAATGAAATTAGCTGAACTTTCGAAAGTCATCTGCCACACTCATCTGCTTGTTATTTTCCATATAGTTACTCTTTAGTTCATTAGTTTAGCTCAGTATATATAGCCCTGTGTTTCAGTGCTTGTTTGTCAGTCATTATTTCCCTATCGATGATCCTGTTCTGGATTTCTGGTCTAGCTCCTGCTCTTGCTCAATGTTCATTTGTTATTTACCAGTGTTTGTTTTCTTGTATTGTCAATAAACTATTTGCATTTGGATCCACCTCACCTCATCTGTGTCCCAGCATAACAACTTTTGTATTTTTGTATCATAACAACAAGTATTTTTGGTAAACAAAAATATACTTTATTCTAATTTCTATTGAAACTTCTATGTCATGTATTTAAATATATTTCTAATTATACATTTGCAATGAAGTTGCAGTTTATATAATTATATTAACTTTAAGCGTAATATCGAAAAGCATACTACAGTTCAAGTACTCTACATGTGTTTTAGTACGCAAGTCAACATATATAATATAATCACTTTAAAGCATGGCAAAGGATTATTAAAAGATTACGGATTAAAATGTACTTAGTAAAGTAAAGTGTAAGTGTAGGCTAATGTTTAATTTTACCTTATTACAAAATTCACTTTTAAAGAAACCTAGTCATGAAAGTGTTATCTCTCATTAATGTTATATTATCTGCATTTAAAAAAAAAGTTTTTTACTTGCTCTAAGGTAACACTTTATGATAAGTTTAATTAATAATATTAATCAACATTGTTCCAATGTATCATCGGTTCTCAATGTAAGATAATAAGTAGTGACTACACTTGTTCACTATAAAATCCACCTACTCATCTGCACATTAAAATCTACTTACCTTTGTTCATTTAGTCATTTATATCATAAAAACGTTATATGAACTCAGAAAGTGTACAAAAAAGTAAAATACAGAACATTCAGTTATTTTTATTTTTTTTATACCACTTTTCTTAAAAATTTAACATAACTTCACTGCTAATATTTGTGGTTTCTTTATGATAAATTGCTTGTATTACCACATACATAGCACATCATTTGTTAAAATTTTCTACTTTGCTTAAAAAACATTTCTCATTTTAATTTAGTTTAACTTGATGTACTAAAATAACTAAAACTAACACTGACATAAAGATTAATAATTAAATTAAAACTATAGACACACACACACACACACACACACACACACAAAATACATTTACCAAAACTTTAACTAAAATGAAAATGGAAAATATTAAAATAAAAACTGAATAAATTATTTATAAAAACTATAGTCACTGACATAAAGATTAATAATTAAATTAAAACTATAGACACACACACACACACACACAAAATACATTTACCAAAACTTTAACTAAAATGAAAATGGAAAATATTAAAATAAAAACTGAATAAAATATTTATAAAAACTATAGTAGTATCTCAACGTTACTAAATTAACACTAGAACCACTGCTGTATACTGTATAAAAAAAGAAAAGTCATGAAACTGACATTAATATTCACTTAATATTCACATTCTGTATATGGAACATAAATAATAATGCCATTAAAAAGCAGGTTTGATCTTACGTCCAGCTGTAATGGGCACAAACTGAGATATTATGGTTTGCTTACATCATACCTTCCACAATTACCTTCTTTTCCGAATTCACTTTCTGAGCAGACTTTTATCTTTTCAATGTATTTTCTCTACTGAAGTATCTAGCAGAAACATTTTTTACTCATTGTTTCTAGTCAAGCGAGCACTCTCACTTTACCACCATTTGTCCTAGTTACAAAGAGCGGCATGGCTCAGGGATTCAGATAGGATTTGACTCTCATCAATAACCAAGGAAGCCACTAAATGCCATGCCCCTGCAGTGGAGAGGTTAGCCACTTCACACAGGTGGTACAATCCTGAAAGCATAGCGGCTCTGTATGCATCTCCACTTTCTAGGTCACTTGCAGAAAGAAATGAGGTGTCAGGGTAATGGATAGATCCCAAACACCAGAGCAAAGTTTGAAAAGCTTGAGGGATTTAACTGTCAACGCGTTAAGATCTAACAGCACAGAGACTTTGGCTTGCAATGATAAAAGTGTATATGGGTTTTGCACTGATGAATCTTCCTAATTTACAGGCCTTCATACTACATATTTGCTGCTGACACTTTTTTATTACAAATTAGTGACTAAAAGAAATGCCACAATTTGCAAGTTTCTTGGAAGTAGTCTTCAAACTGTAGTAGGACATAAACAGCTCTTCATTAAAGGGACAGTTCATCCCAAGATTACAAATCTATCATCATTTACATTTACAAAAACCAATGGAGTCAATTTTAAGGTGAACTATCCCTATTAGTTTTATGAATAAACAACATGTTACCACTATTTTCAAAATGTTTCAAAAATGGTGATTCTATATTGGCTCGACCCATTAACACAGTGTTTTTACTGTTAAACTATTAATTCATCTTGACATGCAACATATTATTTGAAAGATGTAAAACTCAAGATTTCTATAAAACCCTTTTGCACTCAAATTGATATTGCAAAAGTATTACTCAAATTTGATATAGGTAATTTCCAGATTTTCAAAACACACTCAGAAAGGCAATTAGATGTTAAGAGAGTGTACTCTCATACGCAGAAATACATTGTCACCCTTCTGCAAAAACCAGGCTGCATTTCAGTCTCAAATTGAGTACTTATATTAAATTGCTGGACTAGTCCAATCTGGGGCTTTTCTGTTGACAAGATTCATCAGTCTCGCTTGACAGGCCCTTAGGATTAAATAGCAGGGCAATGCAAGTGGGAATATCTGGTGAATACCTGGCAGTGGCCAAGTTCAGCAATTATGGAAATGAGACCAGTGCTCCTGTGTGAACTAAACGCTGTTTTTACTCTAACCTCTCATACATATCTACAGTGCCAAGAAAACAAAATATTCCAAAGTAATGAGGCTGATGCTTTTGAAGCCTTAGGATTAAATAGCAGGGCAATGCAAGTGGGAATATCTGGTGAATACCTGGCAGTGGCCAAGTTCAGCAATTATGGAAATGAGACCAGTGCTCCTGTGTGAACTAAACGCTGTTTTTACTCTAACCTCTCATACATATCTACAGTGTCAAGAAAACAAAATATTCCAAAGTAATGAGGCTGATGCTTTTGAAAATTAATACACAGTGTTTAAACAGTAGCTATTTGAGTATAATATATATTCCCAGTCGACTTGACGGTAATCTTGGTCTCAGCGCTTTCTGCATGCTGAATGCATGAATATTTATACAAAAAAGTATTTTACAATACTGTTAATTAAAAAAAAATCACCATTGTATTTGGTTTCTCATTCAAACAATTGCATTGTGTTAAACTGACTTGAAACAGTTGCGTTTTGGCTCAACTCAATATTGGTTGGATAGGGAGGGTAAATGTTGAAATAAAATGTTATTGTATTGTTATAACGTTTAATGTTCTTTTATGTTAGTATTTAAAAGAGTTTATTTTAGTGTAGTGCGGTTTAGATTGTGGTGAAGTGTAGAGCATGTGTTTGGGTTTAGGGCCTGCTAACAAGAGTTAAAGTTGTTTTAGTAATTAAAAACAACTACTTTCAGCAACGGATGTACAAAACCATCTTATGGCTAAAACCTAATAATAGAAATCTTTACAGAGTAAAGATTTGTGAAAGTTGTTCTCGTTAGATAAAATTTGTAAACAATGGTTCTTTAACACATCCATTAAATAAATTAATCAATTAAACTGGATTACTTGTTTTAATTTTTTTATATTAATTTTAGGATAATTTAACTTAATAGTTTTGGACAAAATTAAGAATGTTAACCTGATTCAACGAAATATAATTGAATTAACCTTATGTAATAAACTTAAGTTTACTGAAATAAATAATGTTAATTAACTGCAACATAACCCAGTTACGTGGAACCTGTTGACATAAAAAAAGTTAAGCAAATCCAATGCATCTTTTTTTGTGTAATGTTATACAGTAGCTATAAATGTACATTATCTCTCTCAGTCGTCTAAGCGGTCTATTACCGACACATATTCGATTGCAGTGATTGAGTGATGTGGCTTTAAAGAGGCCCAGACAGCCCACTTAAAATGTGCCCATAAACTTGCCCCGCTCTCTTGGATCATCAACATCACCTGCCGATATTGATGAATTCCCCTGTCGCTCTGGCTTAAGATATAGTATATATACACAAATCTGGTGCAGCCTAGCTGATCAATAAGCATCTCTTCTATGTTTTCCACCCTTAATTTCTATAGTCATTTTGAATATTTTGCACCAGTCGACCCTTTGGCAAGTCAAAATTATGAGTACTGAGTCTCAAGTCACTGAGCCAGAGCAGTTGTTATGCTTTGTTCCTTCACATAATTAAAAACTTTATATTTGTTTTATTTTTAGGCAGTGTGCTAATTGAATTTATATCGCTTTCTTTGGTTTCCTCCAGGACACATAAACATATGTTGACAAGATGGTTGGTTGGGGGGATAAAGCTAGTAGTGGATCTTCCTTATTCTGCTATGTGCAGTTCAACATCATTTCATTGTGTCTTGAGGATATGGACTATGCTAATAGGATTCATTTCTTCAAACTGCTTTCTTAATAAAAGTATCATGTGACTCCCTTGTAACACGATGACAAAACAATACTCCCACACATCCGTCTGAGTGAATCAGAGTGGTGACATAATGACACAACATTTTCATTGTCTCGGCCCCCAGAGTGTCAGCTTGTAAAGGAAGCTGTAGTTTTTACAGCTATCCTGAAATATTAGTTGAAATATGTCTGAGCATTTGGAGAAAAACTTAATAAAATCATTTGCTTAGAATGAAACACTTAAAGGGATAGTTCACATTTTGACATCATTCACTCACCCTCATGTACAAATAGAGGTATTAATGCATTTCTTTCCACTGCAGAGTGCAAACAACACTAGAACCCGTTGACTTGCATTTTGCATTCTTTGTTCCACGGGAAAAAAAAGTTTTGGAATGAAATGAGGGTGAGTAAATGATGAAAATGATGAACTGTCCCTTTAAATTTCAATACTCAGTTATCTCTCTCTATCACTCTACCTTTTAACGCTGTACCTACGACCTCAGCACGTATCTCTACCTGCTTCTCAGACATTTTGATCTGGATGCAGCCATCAATCGACCTCTATCACTCTACAGCTTGGCTCAACAGTGCAAAGATCTGCTAGGTCAGCCATGGAACCTGTGGGTGTTTCATGCTAAACTTCACTGACCTATCTCAACTGCTGCCTAGTCAAGCAACTTTATACTTTTCAACATGAGAAAAATCAGACCACACTTTTCCAAATACACTCTAATGCTTCTGAGGTCTCAAATTCAAGGCTCTGAGAACTGTCTCAGTAAGAACACTGTCCAACATAACATAACATAACATAACAATTTGCTAGTTGGGTTACTGAAAGTCATGAAAATGAAGTTGTTGAATTGAGTTATTAAATAACAAAACCATGAATAAAATTATTAATTAAATATATATGAACAAACACGACTAGATGAAGCAACATCTAAAAATGCCAACCTCAGTTATGTCTGCCTTGAATGGTTTGATTGCCTTAATATTTCTCTGCAAGCTTTATAATTTTGTTAGTGCATTGTCTGTGCAACATAAAATACTTACTTGTGGAAAAAATACTTTAATTGCACATTTCTAATGGCTTTGTCCTTGTTCAACAATAGGTTGAACATATTGAATTTGGCATGCATACAAATTCTACCCTCTTTTACTGCTGCAGGTAATGCTCATTGATCTGTGAAATTATGAGCTACCATTAAAAAGGACTGGTTACCACATAATTCAGGAAGGTCTGATCTGCTTTCCTCTAAACTATTCATCTGAAAATGCACATCATTAGAATGTACCATAATTGCCTATAGGCAGATACAATTGTCTCTTTTCTGGCTACGGAAATTGTTCAATGGCCAGAACTGACTGAAAGAGCAAATTAGTTTGTTCTGCACTCACTTAAAGGTTGAACTTTTTAATCCAGATAATAAAAAAATAAAAAAGTTCTATTTTGACTTTATAGAGCACTTGAACTTGTGAATAGAGGAGTTTTAAGTTGGTGCGGGATCCATATGTTAGCCTAATCACATCTTTTCAAGGAACATATCTATATATTGATACATTGAGATGTTTTTCAAGATGGCATTTAATCAATTTAGGCTATAAAACATTGTAAATCTGCACATATATAGAAACGTATCTAACTGGAGAAAAAAGTCCTATTCAAGCGATAAAACTTAACTGTAGCACCACAGTGAATCCCAGTAGTAGAGCTGATACCATCGAAAAAAGAAAAAAAAGCTATGCACAATAAAATGGCGATGAGGTGAAATTATTCTGTTCAAAGGTCTTGTTTAGCACATATACAGTGTAATATCTATATACAGTGTAATATGATGTTGGAGAGATATTCAGAACCACAGATCTGAGTAACAATAAGGAGAGATAGCATGGCTAGTGTCAATGTCAATGTCAATAACTACCACAATAATTATTCAGTGTGTGTGTGTGTGTAATATATATATATATATATATATATATATATATTGGGGAAAAAAAGTATTTAGCCAGCCACCAATTGTGCAACTTCTCCCACTTAAAAAGATGAGAGGGGCCTGTAATTTTCATCATAGGTATACCTCAACTATGAGAGACAAAATGAGAAAAAAAATCCAGAAAATCACATTGTAGGATTTTTAAAGAATTTATTTGCAAATTATGGTGGAAAATAAGTATTTGGTCAATAACAAAATTTCATCTCAATACTTTGTTATATACCCTTTGTTGGCAATGACAGAGGTCAAACGTTTTCTGTAAGTCTTCACAAGGTTTTCACACACTGTTGCTGGTAATTTGGACCATTCCTCCATGCAGATCTCCTCTAGAGCAGCAATGTTCCTACTTTTCAGCTTTGATTTCGGAATACGTAGCAATCTCTGATTAGGCGACCGGAGAGACACAACTGGACGATGTTTAGTCAGTAAATCCGAAAGGTAAGCAGGGGCCAGACCATTTAAAGATTTAAATACTAAAAGAAGAATTTTAAAATCAACGGTATCGTACAGGCAGCCAGTGCAAAGTGTGTATCACTGGAGTAATGTGGTCCCGTTTTTTTAGTACATGTCATTGACCACTGAGTTCATTTGCTTGTCAAATTTTAAACCATCATCGAACACAAAACACAAGTTCTTTACCCAAGGCTTTGCCGGAAGTGTTGATTTACCTAGGGTTATTTGACTAGGAAAATTAGATGAGCCAAAAGATTTCAGTTTTATTCTCATTAAAATTGAGGAAATTTAAAGATAACCAATCTTTCACGTCAGATAGGCAGGCCCTAAGTGTTTCCAGCCCATCAGTATTAGGTTTTAAGGGTAAATATACTTCAGTGTTGTCCGCATAGCAGTGGAACGACAACCCATATTTCCTGAAGATAGACCCTAATGGGAGCATATATAGCGTGAAAAGAATGGGAGCTAAAATGACAGGAAAGAACAGCAGTCTGTGTAGTGGGCCATTTGATAAATGAAAAGCAAGTGAGTAGTGGTAGACCGCCACAATAAATACAAGTACAAATACCGTTAGATGTACTGGAAGTAGAGTAAATAAATACATCCAAGTACTGATTCTTCTTGGGGGCCAATTGTATTATGACAGCGATCTTTCTGAAGTATGTAGTTGAGAGAGAGAGAGAGAGAGAGAGAGAGAGACCTTGACTGAGAATTAGAAAGAAAAAGATACAGAGATTGGAACTCATTCCAGTGGTATGGTAATCATAACGTATTCTTACTAAATTCCAAAAAAAACTTTCTAGATTTGAACAAGACGTGTTCTTTAACAAAATAAAGTTATTTTAATAATAAAATGTAAATAAAATTACACAAAATAAAATTGATGCATGATGCAGGCCAGAAACAAACCCACACAGGTCTAGAGCTAATATTACAAGCTTAAATTGAGTACAAGGTTTTACAAGGTTTATACTTTTCAACATGAGAAAAATCAGACCACACTTTTCCAATAGGTTCACACATGCAATAACATTTACATAGACAACCACAATAGAGACATGGAGCTGAAAAAAATATGAGATACATTTGCTTGCACGACTTTTTCATTCCCCCAAGAAACATTGCTGTTCTCTTGCAAATATTTTATGTGCACTTTTGTGCTCAAGCAAGAAAGAAAGTCACACATGTTTAGAACAACATGATGCCAAATAAATTATGACAGAATTCTCATTTTTGAACGAACCATCCCATTAAGATGATAAATAACTGATGTGTGATAATGTTAGATGGCACTAGAGACAAGTATAATGAATATTAGGCGGTGAAGATTCAATGTGAAGTTTTTTTTTTCTAAAAAGAATTCTAGGTTGTCACTACATTTAAAAGAAAAGAAGTTTAAAAATATATCTTAAATATAAAATAAAACTTTTAATATTACCTACAAGTATAATATCTCTGCATTCTAAAATCTAAATTAGACGACAACCTATTCTACACAGATGTATGAGCATCTGTCATCAACAGATTTCTAGCCCACTCATAAAATACACGAAACCAATGCACACATATTTTAACATTCAATTTGACTTTCATTTGTTTACAAATCACAACAAGTTGAAGAAAAGCCATAATTACACATTGAAGCAAGCTGAGACATTGTAATGGGCAAATTAAATTTGTCTCTGCAGATCTGAAATGAATTTAAAAGTACTTTCTTTATTTTGCTCTACTGACAGAGATGAGGTAGATCCTGAATTCAACTCAATAAGTAGCTAATTAAATTGGTTGACAACAACCATAAAGAGAAATATCCCTCTCCACATGGGATTTAATTAGATTAGTTAATAGGATATGAAGACACTCTCCGGTCTGAGATTGAGTGACTGCAAACATGAGGGATGTGTACAGTGTGAGTAAAGTCAAACTGGATAAGGTAACCAATCTTTCATTTAATTACTCTAATGACCCAGCTTCTAATTAGAGTGGAGCCTGATGTGTGGTGGGCATATATGGGATGATAATATAGTCATTACTGCTCAGGAGAGAGAAACTGCACCACAGTTGCTGCAATAAATTTCCCTCTTAATGCCCTTCACTCGTTCCGTTTCATCCTCATTCCTCCTGTAAAATAAATATTTGATATGATCTCTATATACATGTTAAATAATAATGTGACAAATGCAGCAGATAATAATCTGGGATAAAGCAACCGTAAATTATGATTAACTCATGGCTTAGAAACCTAGTCTGATAAAGAGTTCAACCACAGGCAATCTTTTTTTTATTTTAACTAATAATGGAAAGTAGATAACTACACTAAAACTGAAGGTTAAAAACATTAAACAGACGTTAAAAACATTAAACAGATTAATTCATATACTCATAAATGAAATAACAAACAGACATTTTATAGCTATCTAAAAATGTCTCTATATCAAAAGAAGACCAACAATATCACACAGCAACAGTAGTTTATAAATTGCAGAATTTGTTTTTTTTTAAAGAATTAGAAAGAAAATAACTATGCATCTGGCATGCTACTGAAATAAAATATAGTTACATGTGTGTGTGCATTAATATATATATATATGTATATATATATATATATATATATATGTATATATATATA